>NC_056743.1:457872016-458099753 GCF_019279795.1 Protopterus annectens
TATTCTGGACTAAAGCAACTGGCACTGTCAAGCAACAGGCATTTGATTGGCTCATATGTCAGTATATGAGCCAATCAAAAATTGCAAAGTGGAACAACTTCTACTAAATGCGGGGCAGCCCACAGTTCTGCATTGAGTAGAAGTGGCTCCGCATTGCGATTTTTGATTGGCTAGTATGCCGGTATATGAGCCAATCAAAAATCGCAAAGCATATTTCAAGCAACAGGAGCATGCACTTAAACAGCATTTACCAATCCCCATGGGTGCCTGTTAAGTGAGACTTTACTGTAATTGGGATTTGTAGTATTGCACACAATGGAAGTAGTTTACAGTTACACGTTTGGAGGTGAGAACATTAAAAAAAAGAGGATACCCGTCATTTCTGAATAAGGTATTTATGCCATTTATCACACCTCCTACTCCACCTTAGAACTAAAAAAAAAAATCTATTTTTTCACTCTATATCTGTTTTCTGGGCTATTTTAACATCTCAAAATCACTCTGACTGCTTCTTATAGAATTTTAATATGTTTTCTGCAGAATGGTCTTGCTTCCACTCTTCTTTATAAGAAGCATATTAAAGAATATCTAACAACTCACTGGCTTTGTCCCTTTTCCAACCCTGACTGATATCTCTTTCTTCTTCTTGCTCTTTCTCTTCACTTTCTACTCCACTTTTCTATATAGCCTACCTGTAAAAAGACTTTCTTTTTTGAACTCAAAGGACTTCTATTATTGAACCAAAAAAAAAATTTTAAATTTCATTATTTTTCTTTGCTCTCTCTCAAATTTTCACTCTTTGTATTTGTTCTCAGTTTATATTTACTAAAGGACTCTGTATAAGTGGATCTGACCCTTAAGAAAAAAATGTACCATAATTTCACTTTAATATTTCTCTTTACTGGATTTCTTTTGTCATTACTGTTGCTTGGAGCTTTTCTCCCTGGGCCTCTACTGAAAATGGACATGTATCCAGTTAGACTAGCCCGGTCAACACATGTAAAATAAATAATAAATGGCTGTCAGTGGGGCTTGACATATCAATGTGATCTTATTTTTCTTCAAGCCTTTCTCTTTCCCATAATCCATTTCAAGTCTGATTTGTATGAGTCATGCTAGACATAACGAAGTAGTGGTGTATTGTGATGCCATTCACATATAATGGGATTAGTGTCAGTCGCTGTCATCTTATATACCACCTGTAACAGGACTAGTACTTTTATTTCTTGAATGGCTCTCATTTGTTTGTTTCTCAAGGCTTGTTTTGCAGTATACTAAGGAATTATGCATCTTCAACCAGAACAGTTGCTAAATTGCAGGCCTTTGCTCAAAGTATCTTTTTGCAGTCCAAAATGAATACACATCCCCTCCCCCTACACTTTGGTAAATCGACTGATAGTTTAAAAGAACTACAAGAAAAATATTTTCTGACTCTTCTCTAAATATCACAGACATCATTGATGCTGCATTCAAGTCATCTTAAAATGTAAAGTAGTATATATATTTTTTTTTTTATTTAACATTTGTTGACCGAGAAAGTCCAACTAGGTTCCACAGATCCTGTTTTCAGCGGAGGCCTTGGGAGAAATGCTCCAGATGCATGTCTTTAGAATGTGGGAGGAAACTGGAGTACCCAGAGAAAACCCACATGAACACAGGGAGAACATGCAAACTCCGCACAGAAGGCACCCAATTGAGAATCGAACCGGAGAACCTCTTGCTGTGAGGTGACAGTGTTAAACGCTGCACCACTGTGCCACTCAACACACAACAAACATTTACTTATTTTATTTTACATTTGTTTACGGGATACTCCAACTGGGCTAGAAGCCCGTTTTCTGCGGAGGTCCAGGCAGAAAAGCTCCAAAAAAAGTTACACACATTGTACATATATTATACAAGGTAGATATAAACATTTAAACTCGTAATAAAAGAAACATAGCGAAATTAGATAATAAAAAATAGTAATATAAGCTAGAGACTATTATCAATTATATACACATATAATGTAACATTAGGCAAAACCTTTTTGCATATGGCAACCTGATAGTACAGTGGGAAGTGAAGTGAGAAAAAAAAGGAGATTACTCTGGGCATGATACAGGTGCAGAGCCAATTATTAAGGAGCTGTTCTCGTAGTAGTTGTTTAAACATGAAGTTGGTGGGGGTAGTGAGTATGCTTTGTGGGACTAAGTTCCAGGTTTTTGCAATGTGATTAGCATATGGAGAGTCTCGAGTTACAGGATTTGTGTGTTTGTAGAAGTAGTTTGTTGGATGTCCGGAGAGTACGTGATGCGTGGTTGGGTTGGACAAGATTTATTAGTGATGGACAGGCATCTGGACGAAAAATTATGTTATGGGCAATTGTCAGTTGATTAAGTGTTAGAAGATGTGGCAGTTCTAGTCAATGAAGACTTATAAGGGCAGTGTAATGGTGGACTCTACGAGGGAGGTAAAGCTTAGCATTCCAATGCTGTGATGCTGCTTATGTAAATTTGTCAAAAGAAGAGACAACTGCATTTGAACCATTGACTGATTTAAGTGCTCTGTTTTCTATGAAAGGCATGGCTACATCAGAAGCAGCTGTGCATTGAGCAGCATTCCACTTTTCAAGGATAATGCCACAGCATGAACATAAAATGATTAATTTTAATAATTGGCTTAGTTTCTGGTGTCACTCCGGGGGGGGGGGGGGGTCAGTATCTGTCAGCATGGGAGAACATGGTCAAAAGACAACATTGCTTTGACTAGGATGGGATGCACCTCCTTCTAGGCTTTTGGAAATTAGTTAAAACTTTATCCACCCCCCCTTAGAGTTTTTTAGGCTATGCCAACTACCAACAGAGTGAAAACATTTACAAGTAACCTTAAGGAGATACTGCTCAGTGCTCAGAGCCTAAACAAAAAAACTGCACACCTTTCAAGCCCTTCCCACTTTCGTGAATGTAGACATTTGTGCCATGGCCGAAATTTGGTTTCAAGCTGTAGAAAGTAGTCTGGAAGTGCAAGGCTGCTTTGCCTTTCACAAATTTAGACTAACAAAAGCAAAGACTGGGACCAAAAGTGGAAGTGTTTCAATCTATGTCAGCAAAAAGCACCCCCCCCCCCCCCCCCGTTGGTTAAACAACATGATATTATGGAACTCATGCACATGCAAGTCACCATAGGTAATGTCCATCACCATATCGTGGCCAGATACAGGTCACCATCTATGCCCCTAGAGTCTCATGACTCTTACCGAAATATATTAGAGGAGTTCACCCTCCAGCCAAACACCCTATCTATGTGTGACTTCAACTGCTCCTCTATAAACTTGGATATGTACACTGCCTCAAACTCACAGGCACAACACCTTTTGGACTTTATTATGCAGAAACTCTGGAACAGATAAATAGTGCATGCTCCATGCTTTATTAAGGAAAGGTAGAGGGTCAGCAAGACCTTTCCTTAATAAAGCATGGAGCATGCACTATAAAGGAAAGGTCTTGCTTACGTAACCTGAAAGACTTCTTTGAGAGGGTCAGCAAGGCACTGGACAAGGGTAAAACAGTACATACAGCATATTTTGATCTGGCTAAAGCATTTGGTACAGCACCCCATTCAGCCATTTTTTGACAAGCTGCCTGAGCTAGGTGTAACCCCATACATAACTCACTGGAAATTGGTTGGTTCACAGACAGAACCCAAGAAGACAGGATCAGTGAGATCACCTCCACCAAGAGACTGGTAACCAGTGGAATACCCAGGGCTCCATGCTGGGCCTGCTCGGCTTCTACTTCTTGGAATTCAAGGCTAACTTCAAAGGCTTCAGGCCCACTAAGTTCACATATATGTAAATTGGGGGCTATTATAGATTCACCCCAAAACACAAACAACTTGCAAGAGGGTTTGACACAGGCAAATGACTAGAGCCAAATTCATGGCCTTTGGGAAACTGTCAATGCTAATTAATTACTCCATCAATTAAACATCCCAAATAGTCAACCCAGTAGTAGGGGATCTGAGAACATATGTAGACAGCAGTCTGGCCTTTCACCAACATGTAGCTAAGATAATAAGAAAACCATTCTATTCAACTCGACTTATAGATAAGGGTATGGCATCCACAACCACTCTACTCAGCCCTTATCATACCTATCATTGAATACAGTAACCCTTTGTTATGTACCTGACAGCTGGAATGCCCACAGAGGTTTCTCACCAGGAGAATTCAGGGCATGAATATCCTGTCCAACATTGATCACCTAAAGGCTCTGTTCCTGTATTCATTTTCGTACAGGCTGCTGAGCGGGGATCTTTGCCTGGCTTATAGGGCTTCCTGTGTACCAACCCTGATGGATCTGTTGCACATGCATAAAAGCCCATGAATCTCTGAAGTACAGATGCCTTATACTTTGCTTGTGGAGCAGTGTTTCAGGGGAGTAAAAATTGCAGGGTCTTTGGAACAAAAAAGATAGACAAAAATACATAAATGTAAAAGAGATGTTAGCATTAATAAAGGACCTTTGCAAGTGGTTACAGACAACACCACATTAATATAGTACATAAATGGGGGGACAGATCTTAAACCTCTCTGCAGACTAGCCATGGTAGCCTGGGATATACCTATATGTACTTATTTATTATATTTGCATTTGTTGATTGGGGTAGAGAACTGATCTGCACAGGACTTACTCTCACTTCTTTTTGGTGCCAAAAAAGACTGGGGACTTGCATCCGATTCTGGACCTCAGCGAGTTAAATCTTTCTGTCAGGAAGTCCAAGTTCTGGATGGTCACCGTGCAGTCCATTCTGCCTCTTTTGCACAAGGATGATTGGATCTGCTCAGTGGATCTCAAGGATGCGTACAATCATATAAAGATTGACAGACACTCCAGGAGACATTTACACTCTCGACTCACCACAAACCCCCCCCCCCCCCGAGTGTTTACCACATGTATGGCAGTGGTGGCAGTTAATCTCTGGCTATAGGGTTTCCAGGTTTTTTCATACCTGGATGATTGGCTCCTCACAGTTCCAATAAGGCATCAACTAACAGTGGCGACAGGTATGTCTTCAGGCTTTTCCAGCATCTAAGTATCACAGTGAACCTGTCCCAAAGTCAAATCTAGTTCTAAGCCAAAACCTGGAATTTATTAGAGTCCAGTTGGACAGTGTATCAGAGACTGCAGCACTGCCTACCCACAGGGTCCAGCTGATTCAAGATCAAGTTTCTCTTTTGTTGAATCTAACATGCCCACTTCTTCACTTGATTCTCAAAGTGCTAGGCTGTATGGTAGCTGCCATTCAATTGGTGCCATTCACCAGGTATCATATGCGAGTTCTCCAATGGACTCTGAAAGTCCAGTAGTCCATTCTGTCTCAGGCCATGTCTATGACAGTTAAACTGATACAGGTATGCAGGAATCATCTTATTTGGTGGCTTCAGTCTCAGGACCCTTTTCTAGGTGGGCCCTTTTGTCTTCCCCCGCTCAAGGCCACAGTGACCACAGATGCCTCCCTGTTGGGTTGGGGTGAGCATTTTCAGGGCAGGATAGTTCAAGGCACGTGTACCCTATAGAGACCAAATTGTACATAAATGTCCAGGAAATGAGAGCAGTCCTTTTAATGTTACAAGCTTTCCAGGACTGCCTCCCTCTGGGGACCATCACAGTTCAGACGGACAACATGGCTGTAGTCTGGTACACCAACAAGCAAGGGGGAACATGATCTTATCCTCTGTGCAGAGAGGCCATGAGAGTGTGGGAATGGGCAATGTCTTCCAGGCACTTTCTTCTTGCAACTTATATACCCAGGAGTTCCAACATGCTGGCTGACAAACTCAGCAGGTCCATCTTGAGTCCTCAGAAGTGGTCCCTGAATCCGTCAGTGGCGAGGCAGATCTTCGACCATTTCGGTCAACCATGCTGTGACCTTTTTGCTTTCCCGGTCAACTCGAAATGCAACAATTACTTTGTGCTGATTCCCCCATCAGGGGAGTCACCCAGGGACTCTCTTGTTCACGACTGGCCTCCAGGTCTCCTCTATGCTTACCCTCCTATCCCCCTAATACCCAAAGTTGTACAGAAAGCTCATTGCCTGAAGAGTTCTCCTGCCCCTTTCTGGTCTTGTCAGGTGTGGTTCTCCATCCTAAGGTCTCATCTGAAGTATCCACCTTGGATACTGGATCCCATTCCGGATCTCATCTCCCACCCCTGGAGGCTCCCACTTCACAGTCTCTGGACCCTTCATCTAACCGCATAGTTTCTACATTTCCAGTAATCCTGTCACAGGCTAGGCTTCCATCCCCAGTGAGGAACATTATTTTGGCTTCTCAAAAACTGTGGAAAACGTTTTCTATTTGGGCCAGACAACAGAATCTAGATCCCTTTTCAGCCCCTATTCCTGATATTTTGCTCTTCTTATATTCCCTCATTTAGCCTGGGGAGAGTTTCTCAATTAAGCTCCAGTTGGCTGCCATCTCTAATTTCCATATCAGCAATGAGCCTACCTTTCTTCCAAGCTGTGCAAAGCCTTTATGAAAGGAGTTTTCTTTCTTAGGCCTCCTATTAAGAATCCATGACCTCCATGGGACTTGATTTTGGTGCTGCATTCTCTAACACAAAAAAACATTTGAACCTGCTAATTCATGCAACATAAAATTTCTGTCCTGGAAGACTGCCTTTTTAATAGCCATTACTTTTGCCAAGAGGGTCTTGGAATTGCAGGCTCTGTGCATTAAGCCCCTCGTTTATGATTTTTCACAAGGACAGGGTATCGCTTAGAACAAATCCTTCCTTTCTTCCCAAAGTGGCCTCTGAAGTGAATCTTAATCAGTCGATTCAACTACCAGTCTTCTTTCCTAATTATGCTAATAAAACAGAATATATTTTGCATTGTTTAGACGTCCACAGACAATTGTGTTTTTATTTGAAAAGGGCTGAGGAGTTTAGAAAGTCAGACTACCTTTTTGTGGCTTTCTCCCAAAAGAGAAGGGATCAGGCAATTTCCAAAGTGACTATCTCCAGGTGGATTGTTGGTTGTATTTCCTTCATTTATGCTAGTCAGAATTTAGAACTATCCGGACCAGTTAAAGCCCACTCCACTAGGTCTGGTGCTACGTCATCGGCCTTATTGGCTAGATTTTCTCTTGATGGGATCTGCACTGCTGCGACTTAGTCCAGTCCTCATACCTTCATTTCACACTACAAATTGGATTCGGTATCTAGGAACAAGCCTTCCTCTGGTTCCTCCATGCTCCTGCATATTCTTCCTTGAGGCCACCCAGGGTACGTAGTAGCTGGGAACACTGACCCATCTGTGAGGAATAATGACATAGATAATATCAGATAAAGAGTTATGTACTTACCATAACTTGGCATCCCCTGCTGTCCAATGTCATCATTTCCTCACATTCCCGCCCTCCTTCCCCCTTCCTTCTGGTAGGCCTGGTGAGGCTGAAGTGGGTTGGATTTGGTGAGAAATTTTTGACTTCTGTTGCAGATGTTGTGTTTCTGCATTTCAGCTAATTTAGCAAATTCGATCTGAGTGTTAGAAGGTAGCAAGGGGTTATGGAAGGGGGAGGAGCTTGAGCTCTGGATCTGTCTGAAAAGTGACCGGCTCGGATCAAATGTCAGATGCTAGACCCATCTGTGTGGAATAATGACACTGGATAGCACAGATGCCAAGTTATGCTAAGTACATAACTCTTTTTGCATCATCTGCACACATCTCTGGGAATTCACCAAAGCCTATCTCACAGCTTACTCTTCGGGTTACTTCAGAGCCATCAGACCATAGAGCTCTACAGAGATTAGGGGCTGCTGCTTTGAAGCCTTTTTTGTCCTTATTAGGTGTGATCCAGATATAGTTAATTATTGTGTCTTCTCTATGGGCCATACACCAGCAGTGAGGCTAAGTCTATATTTTATTTCCAAAGTGAGGTTTCTGATTCCAGTTATGAGACGTCCTGTCATAAAATGTCAGTGTGTGACACCACTGACATTGCTTAGATGGCCTCAGCCAGAGAGATGCTATTATTCCCCTATCCCTGACTGAGAGGACCGTGTAGGATATTCTTAACCTTTCCTCTTCTTAGCTGTCATTTGAATGACTCATGTTTGTTTTATAGACATTGTAAATAGTGTTGCTGGTGCTGTATGACTGTGGCTTTGACAGGTGGGAGTTCATTCTGCATTTGAAGTGAAACTGCTTGATTCAGGGTTTTATCACTGACATTTGTGTAATAGTTTTTCCTTAATATATTCATGGGTACTGGCTATATTTTAATGACATGTCTCATTCTTAATGGCTAGGCAGGCTGTACAGCAGTTGCCTAGAAGTGAGAGAAGAAAATGAAATATAAAAAAATCTTTTCAAATGAACACAGTAAGTGAAATCTATACCTTAACTAACAGAACAAGCACAAATAACAACGGCTGTATTTTCTTACTACCAATCCTATTGTGTTTCCTCACCTGTTGCATATATTCATAAAACCCCAGCTACAAAAATGAAAACACAGCAACAGCATAATTATTACATTCACTGCAAACCTGCAAAACAAAGCTTACCCACGGTACTGTAGTACAAAAAGCAGATGAGTAGAACTTAAAACACCCTATCACTTAACCAGCATAATATAACAACATCTTATAGAAGCCAATCAAATGTCCAATAGCCAAACATGTAGAACAGTAACGCCTGCCTAGACAACTTAGATCACAAATACAACTAAGTTTAATAACAAACACAAATTAGGTCCTTGAGCCCCTTAAAGACACAGATGCCTTTCAAGAGGTCCTGATGCAGACAAAACTTGTGCCAAATCCATGGACTAAAACTGAGTGTGAATAAATGCATAATAGTACCCTTTCAAAAGATCAACACGTCTATTTATTTACACAGAACTGTGTAAGGATGTATTGTCTCTCTACTTATTGTTCAGTCTTTTGTTATGTGTTGATTTGTATAAAACCTGTCATGTACTATCTATATTTAGTAATCCATTAGTTAGCCTTTAACTATAGCTGCTGTCCAAACTTTGTCTAAGATTTTTTTTTTTTTTAACTTCTTTGTCCGATGTATACTACTGTTAAATTGTATTACTGTATGTTCATTGTGGAACTTTTCTCTCCGGGCCTCCACTGAAAAAGGACATGTGTCCAGTTGGGCTTTCTCGGTAAACAAATGTAAAATAATATATAAAAAAATAAAATAAATTATCACATTAATAATGCACCCTTAAAAGTAGACCAAGTAGTCAGAGATTTCAGAATGCATGTTAACAATAACCTGACCTTTGACCGCCAAGTGTCTACTGTGATGAAAAAATCATTCTATGTTGTATAACAGTAAGTAAAGGCATGACATCCAGGTCCAAGGTAGTCACTGGTCTCATAAGAGCTCAGTACAATGGAACAATCATTGATAATAACGCACCCTTCGTCATGTAACTGACCAGGCACATGAAACAACTTGATAGACTGCAGCGTTTCTTAACAAAAAGCAACACTGAGAGTAAACAAGTCCTATGCAGACCTTCTGAAAGACCTGTCCTGCACTCATTCTCTTACAGATTGCTGTGTGACGATCTATGCCTAGCTTATAAGGCATCCCCTGATCCCACAGTGATGGATTTGTTGCACTTCTGGAAAACAAATACCATCAGAAATACCACTTCTAAGGACCTAAACCTCGTCTGAGACATAAACAGGATATGGAGGGACAGGTATGTTTGTCTCAAATATTACTTCTTCTCTGGAATAGGCTTCCCATCCAAGTGAAGCAAGGCTCTTCCCTAACCATATTCAAATGTAACTTGGACCAATAGATGGGAAATCACAAATTTCTCCCTGATTTGGCACCTATGTCCCTAATAGACAGCAGAAGTCATTGCACATTTCATATTTAGAAGCCTTTATCATAACCATACAATTCCTTGGGATATTGGCACATGTCAGCAATATTTTGGTTAATTTGGGGTGAATGAAAAGTCTGTAAATTTAGGGTAAGCTTGACCAGGCTTAAAAGGACTCTTAGGCTGATAGCCTAGTAACCACCTATGAACCTAATAATCACTTTGATTATTCCTACTCAGCACACCACCACTAAACTATGGAACTTCATCCCTTGAGAATTGTGCTTTGAACTATGGTGTGACTCTCCCACTCCCAAAGGGAGAGTTTTCTGCCTGTGATAAGAACACATTCTCCATGATGAGAATAGTGCCACAATCAAGAGTGAGATTGCTGTTAACTGTGACATTTGAGAGGGCATGAGGTAACTGATGTTATATGTGGTGATGTGAGTGATGTCGCGAGCTCCACCCAGTTTGGGCATACCAAAAAGATTCCCTGGCATACAGTTCCAATGTATGTGAAGCTGCCGGAGGTTCTTCTGCACTCCTCCTCCTTCCCAGCTGACCACTGGTGCAGTCCCAGTCCCAAGGCGTAGTACCAGGGACACCGAAGGTAAATCGGTGCAGTTGATCACCTGAGGAGCATGCTGATGTGGGAAACAACTATGGATGGGAAAGAACTTTGCTCTGAACCCAGCCAGAAGGTATTCTTGGAAAATGACAGAACTATGTAATGCTTATCTGGAACTGCGTATGTAATAAAGACTAATGTGCTGAAACTCTAAACATACTGAAGTAAAAATAAAAAAGCAGCAAACCAAAGACCAGGAAGGAACCGGACCACAAAACTTATAAGCTTTCGTTCATTTAATAAAACACCACCAACCATTTAGACCAGGAAGGAACTGGACCCGGTTCTTTCCTGGTCTTTGGTTTGCTGCTTTTTCATTTTTATTTTGTTCTTTGGAGTTGGTTAGCAGTTTTTATTTGTCTAAACATACTGAACATTATTTATGCATATACTCGCTCTTTGCCTTGCACACATTAACAACTAATTTATTCCTCTATCATATCTCTCTGTCTGTATTCACAATAACATAGCATTTATTTATTTCTCATCTCATTACTTAAGCAGCTATCCCACAAAACCACTAAATAATTCAGGACTATGCATAGATTTCCTGGTTCAATTCTCGGCTGTTGTGCCTTCTGCATGTCTTCCCTGTGTTTGTGTGGATTTCCTCCAAGAGATGCAGTTTCCTCCCACATTCCAAAGACATGCAGTATGTGCATGGGACACTCTAAACTGGCCATAGGTGTGAGTGTGTGATGTGGCAGGGCTAACTGCCAAGTAGTATAAACCTTTGCTGTAGCTGATTTTCACTGTTGAAGTCACACCCCCAACTCCATGTGCAAAAATGTCAAACGTGTTGTAGATGGATGGATGCAGATGAGTAGCTATGGCCAGTGAGAGTGCATTCATATGGGGGAAAAAAGGTTATACTTCTTTTTCTGGCTTTTCCTGATTAGGGGTCACTACAGTGGATCACCTGTCCGCTTATGATTGGCAGTGGAGTTTTACAGTGTTGAGGTGCCAGCCTGGCACCCAACCTTCCACAGAAGGCACAAACACACTCATGCGTAGGGCCAATTTAGAGTGTCCAATCCACCTACAGCATGTCTTTGGGAGGAAACTGGAGCACCCAGAGGAAACTCACGCAGCCACAGAGAGGACATGCAGATTCCACACAGAAGGCACCCCAGCCGAGGATCGAACTGGAGAACCTCTTGGTGTGAGGCAGAAATGCTAACCGCTGCACCACCATGGCCACCTGGGGAAAAAAACGTTATACTAAATAGTTAAATTGCTCCTTAACATATAACCTTTGTGACAAATAACCAAACCTCCTAAATTAAATTGTGCTCAAACACAAATTTCCTCATCCACTGTCAAAATATATACATACAAATTACGGGAAATGAACAGCAAAATCCTGCTACTACTGCATAATTTTGTATTGTACAAATTAAATATTCACCTTTATCACAATGTGATGTGTTATAATATTATGTTTATTAATCATTTCTTCAATATTTGTTGCTTATTTGCGGAGGTTTTTTTCTGGCCTTTTGCAGATAGATGGCCTCAGGCACAGTTGGGCTGTTTTGGTTTTGCAATTGAACTAAATGACCAAATAAGTAAATACATTTTCTTGTTCAGCCAGTAATTTTTTCACATTTAATGAGACTACTTATGACACTGAACACCTCAGATTCAGTACTACAGTTCAAGTTATAATGGAAATAAAGCACCATGTTCTGCCTCTCAAGTGTAGTCACTTGAATGGGGCAGTGTAGGTCATACAGGTAATGCTGCAGGTGTGATTACACCACAGAGTGAGCATCAATAAGCTAACATCAGATATTACGACTTTTGGCAATCTGACTCCTAGTGAGAAAATAAGGAGTCGGGGTTTCCTTCCTGGGATCACAGAATTCCCAGTCAGTCAGAGTGTTGGTCAGGGGAAAATCAATGAGGAGTCTTATCACTACCTTCTTTTTCTTAATGACAACTGCCCCTACTCTAACCTGTGATAGGATAAGTAGGTGTACACTTAGCTAATCCAGGCACAGTGTTATGAAGGCATTAAATGATATGCTGCACTGATCCCTGAGGAAAATCAGCTGCACTAGAGAAAGGGCAACTAGTCCTTCTCTTGAGTCAGCTGTTTTTCAAGAGCAGAGCGTAGAAAAAGCCATTTTGGAAGAAACAGCAGCACTCTACATGTAAGCCTTTATGCTGTGTGCTGATTTTACCTGTATTAAAGCTGTAAGAGGTTGAGGATGGTGCTGTCTGGCTGGTCTGTGTAGTTTATCTACTCCATTTTATTTTTACTTAATCAAACGTTTTAATTTACTGTATTGTTGAAAACAAGCTTTGTAGTATATGATGTACTGCATTCTGTAATCTATTTTTATTTTTTTGCTATGATTTTAAGGGGGGGTTATATTTAACTTTGATGTGGATTCATATCGCGTTCATTATTCTTATTATCTTAATAATACTGTTTTTCCTGACTTTTATTCGTTCACTTAGATGGTGAAGAGGTAGAAGTAAACTGACTCTTTTCAGTAACTAGTCAGGCTCATAGGAGCAGATACAAAACTTTTAACAACAAAAAACTTGCAACAAATGCATTTACAGACTTTTCAAAAGTGTATTTTGATATAGCACAATGTTGAGTTGATTTACTGTAGCTGGGAGTGTCACGATTGCATTTTCTTTGAAGAAAAGTTGAAAAGAGAGAGAGAGATTGTCCTCAGAAGCCTGCAAATTCCCATCTGACAGGCTCATTCTAGGAGAAAACAAACTCATTTGGGAAGCTGCAGATTCAGACCCACTGTCTCCTGAAAAACAGAAAGATTTTTGTATGGTCCTAAAAGATAAATCCGGTTTGTCTAAAAGTGTAAAATCTGACCCAGCAGTAAGACACACAGAAAGGGATGTGCAAATATTACCTTTAGCTAAAAAAAGTGTCTAGGGGATAACTAGACTGGGAAAGATACTCCACTTAGCCTCCGAGTTAGAAGTTAGAGCAGTCATTTCTCATTCATATGCAGACTTCTCAGCTGTCCCTATTCATACCTCTCAATCTTTTAGTGTGAAATATCAGGACAAAGCCAAAAACAATGGGAGGAGAAAGGCCCAAAAATAGGGACAGTTTTTAAATATCGTTAATACAAACTTACAAAGTTAAGAGTAATAGCTTTTGCTTAAGCTTGAATTTTCTGAAGGACATGGTCTAAACTCAAATGTGTGTCATTATTTAGTGACTTCAGTACTCAATGATTTGCCATTAAACCACACATTTTATAATGAACAGACCAAAAATATGAAGCAACAATCTGGACAGTAGAGAGGTATGCACTATTTTGGAGGTATGTCCCTATTTTCAGGCTTGATTTACCCCTTCGCACGAGTTTCTGAATTCTTCCTAATCACTGGTGGCAACAATTTAAGATTACAACTCACTATTTCTGAAGCAAAAATAAATGACCTTGTGTTGTTCAATTTTGCAATAAAGTGCATTAAAGTCTACAGATTTTACACTGTCTCTTTGGTAACATGCTTATATTTTCCAGCATTTTTTATCACTCTGTATTTTAAACATTTTTCTGTGTAATATCCCACATTCCTGCAAGCGGGAAGAATTATGTGCTATTTGGTATTCCGATTTTATGCTGATTAGATGTCCAGATTTTTAGTTGGATATTATTACTTTTCAGTGGCCTTTGTTCCTACTTTCAATGGCTGAAGGTCGAGAGGTATGTTTGTATGGTACTGTTCAAGAGGTCTTGTTACAGGCAGGTAGATGAACAGTACAAGATAAGTAAAAACAGACTACTTGAGCTAATATTCACTTCAGAAATAGGCATACACATTACAAAGGGTATCTGTTATGTAGCAGTGACATTACATAGAATATAGAATATAATAATAGGAAACTCAAATGATAAAATTGACACATTCACAGTCAAATTACAGCAGGAATATCAGGCAAATGTGGCCTTAGAGTATAAAAATGAAGTGTGGCATAAACTGGTTTAATGTTGACAAGATAATTCACTGAGTATTTCCAATATTGTTTTAATAAAATAAGAGATTGCTTTACACAATAGTTACAACCAAATGATCAGTACAGAAATTGGATTAAGTGTGTGTTTGATACCTTACAGCTAGAAAAGACGTGTATACTTATGCACAAAGAAGGCCTGGAGCTGAGTGTGGCTCTATCCAGGCCAACTAGATAAGAATGCAGTATTCTTTGTGGATATATAGTAGAAGTGAAGAACAAATTCAAGGGATTAAATGTGGCAATGAGTATATGTAAAGAACTATAAACAGAAGTTTGTGATATTGTCTTGCTGGTGTAAAAAACTGTTCCAAACAGGAGGATGATTTATAAGGCAAAATGGAGGTGTGTGTAGGTTTTAGATGTGGCTGAGGAAAGAGGCAGAACAAACAGTGGAGGGATGAGAAGTGTATCAAAGTGAATGCAGTGTTTCCAAGAATAAGCAAGAACAGACAATAGATGAAAGGGCATATTTAAATGGAACGTATCATCATGGAACTCATAAACAAAGACATTGGTAATCTCTAAACTCTGGACCCTACCCAGTTCGGGTTTGTAAAAGGCAGATCATGTTTCCTAAACCTGACTGACTTCTTTGAAGCAGTCACCAAAGCCATAGATGAGGGTAAGGTGGTTCACACAGCTTATCTAGGTCTCACCAAGGCTTTCGACACCATCCCCCACTCTGGAATTATAGGTAAGCTCACTAAACTAGGTACATATCCCTATGTCACAAGATGGGTTGCCAACTGGCTCACGGACAGAACCCACACTGTGAAAGTAGCAGACTCCAAATCCGACTTCAGACCAGTGACAAGTGGAGTACCACAGGGTTCAGTCCTGGGTCCTCTCCTGTTTGGTATCTACTTCTCTGAAGTACAGGCTAACACAGAATGAAGGTCTTTGGCTAACAAAGTTTGCAGATGACTGCAAACTAGGAGCCATAATCAAAACTCCTAGCAATGTGGACATACTACAAAAGGGCCTGGTGTCAAAACCATGGCCTGAAGCTCAATGCCAAAAAGTGTTTTTGGTAAAAACTCTGTACCCATGAACTACCACATAAGTGGTAGTCTACTTAACGCTGAAAGTGTGATAAGAAACCTTGGGACACAGGTGGACAGTAGTCTTTCCTTTGATAATCACATCGCCACAGTGGTCAGGAAATCCTGCTATGTGGCTCATCTCATCACAAAAGGTTTCTCATCCAGAAAAAAAGAGGTCATTGTTCCCCTCTACTCATCACTCATTAGACCCATTATAGAGTACAACGCCCCTTTTGGTATGTACCTCACAAGACATCTACAACAACTGGAAAGGCCACAGAAATACCTCACTAAGAGGATTACTGGCCTCAAACAGATGCCCTATGCAGACCGTCTCAAAAAACTCCAGCTTTACTCCATCACATATCGCCTACTCAGAGGCGATCTCTGCCTAACATACAAAGCTATGTCAAACCCAGAGCTGTTGGACATGCTCCACTTAAAGAAATCCCAATCCCTCTGAGCTACACGCTCTAGGGACCTAAACTTCGTCACCACAATAAACAGAGCATGCTGGAGGGATAGATTCCTGTCCCAGAGACTTCCCATACTCTGGAACAGACTACGTATGTATGTCAAACCGAGCTCCTCATTAGCACTCTTCAAGAAAAATCTTGATGATTGGATAGGAAAAAGGAAATTCACCCCAGGGATCACTTCTGTGGCTATGCTCGACAGGGGCACAGGAAAATAATTTTCTTGGGTGACGAAAGCCAGGGTACCTTTTTGGCCAGGCTTATATAGGCCCTAGGGCTAATAGCCTAGTACCTACCGATGAACCTATGAGTGGTGTAGAATACAAGAAGGCAATAATAGAATGGGAAAGACAAGGAAACTGGTGATATTAAACTTCCAGGTAGCAATAAGTTTGATCATAAACAAAAATGAGATGGACACATCAGAAGCAGAAAATATTAAGAAGTAGTTGGCATATACAGAAGAGTTATTTAAAAACCCTAGCATCACAGATACATGCACTGGTATGTTCTCTTAAGTAGAGCCAGATATCACAGAGAATGAACTTGAGTGGATCCTAGACAGCCTTGGTAATAAAAAGCTCCTGGGAAGTAATGGAATTCTAGCTCAGTTAGCTAAAATTCTGCAGAATGATGGTGTTAAACAGTTGCTTATAATTTGCCAACACATTTGGAAAACAGAGCAGTGGTCACTGGATTGGGTAAGGCCAGTTTATACTCCATTCCTAAGAAAAAGCAATGCAAAAGAGCTTTCAAGTTATTAAACAGTTGTCAGTGTTCCGCGTGGTAGCAAAGCAATGCTGAACATCTTGCAAGATAGACTCCAGAAGTATATGGCTGAAAAATGCCAGATGTAGTTAGTTTTTTGGGGGGGACTGCACTTGAGATGAAATGGCTAGCATCCACTTGATGCTAGAGAAGGCAGTGGAGTTCCAGAAAAACAGTTACTTCTTTGCTGACTACTCTTAAGCCTTTATGTGGCCCATAACAAACTGGGGCAAGTTGTTGGAGAAAGAGGGATACTGAGTCATCTTATTTGTTGAGGAATCTTGCTTGAAGAGATTGACAAGGCTACTTATTTAATGTAGATGTAGTGAATATATCATGCAAAGTGTTGAGTTAATGAGACACTGAAATCAGAATTGCCAGGAAAAATATTAACAGCCTCATAGACACACATTATCCCATTGTGATGGTTGAAAATGGTGAAAAGCTGAAGATGCTGATGATGGTGGTGAAAGTAATAAGTGAAAAAGCTGGCTTGTTGCTGAGTATCAAAAAACTTAAATTATTTCATCTAGCCTAATCTTTTTATTTGCAGATAAATGGAGAAGTGACATAATTTCATTTTCCAGACCATACATTTTTCAGCCGATTGTGATTGCAGCCATGAAGTTAAAAGATGCCTGCTTCTTGGGAGTAAAACTGTATCAGATCTGCATAAAATTAAGTGCAAAGACATATTGTCAACAAAGAGCAGTATAGTCAAAGCTATGTTTTCCAAGTAATGCCAAATGACTATGAGAGCTGGACTGGAAGAAAGGCTGTGTATTGGAAAATTTATACTTTTGTCGTGTGGCATTGGAGAAAACCTTTGAGAATTCCGTGGATTGCAAGGCAATCTTTAATTTAAGGAAATAAACCTAGACTGTACACTGGAAGAAAGTAAGAGTGAAACCAAAACTCGGATTATTTGGCCACATGGTATGAAGCCAGGATTCACTAAGGAGGACAGTGATTCTGAGAAAGATTAAAGATAAAAGAAGGGAGAGGCAGAGGTTAACGTTGTGTAAGTGGTGTTACAGAAGTAATGGCTATGAATTAATAACATTGCTAAGGTGGAGTGAAGGGGGCATCTGCCATGGATGATGGTTTTAGGAAGGTGTAAAAATGCACAAACCACCAAGAAAATTGTCGCACAAGCAGTATGCAGGCAATAAGAGCCAGTGAGCCCTGAAATAATCCAATGTGTGCTTTAAATCAAGCCAACATGTCCAGTTCAGTACAATTCAGTACAAGGATGCTTTCTTTATTCAGACAAACAAAAAGGCATAAGCACTTTTGTTCCAAAAATTAAAACAGGAACTTCATCAGATACAAGGAAATTAAGGAAGTAAACTGTTTTAAGTATGAAATCTTACATGACAGCACTTCCTGGATTAGTGAAAACCACTCCCAAGTCAGAAACAGTCTTCTGAAACAGAAGTCTGAAACACCACACATAAATGTCTCAGCACAAAAGAGTATAAATATCAAAATATAAAAATACATATAAAAACTAATTGTGCAAATGTCAACACCTTAAACTGTATTATAAACAGAAGAATAAATATGTAAATATTAAAGCAGGAACTTCATGAGATACAAGGAAATTAAGGAAGTAAACTGTTTTAAATAGGAAATCTTTTACTAAATATATGTTCTGTTCTTCTTGTGTAAACCTTTAAACTTGTGACTAAAATATTTATTTTAGGATGGGCAGGGGTATGTTTATACAGTGTAGTATTTGTGCTCACTTTGTGAAAACCTACCAGCCATTTTTCTTTTACTGTCATTGTTTTTATCTTAGTAAAAGGAGTGCTAACAGGGTAATTTGGTGGTGCTTGGGCTTTTACTTTGTGAAGGGTCTGGGAGAAGAACTGTTAGTGTATGTGTGCTGCTTGTGTACACTAGGTGACAGATAACCTTCTGACAAGGTCGCTCTAGCAATGCTTACTGCTTTTTGCTTCTGTTCCTTTGGTTATAGCATGGATGTTTACTGTGGTCCTGCTGGTTCCACTCCCCTGTTCTGAGAAAGAAAAAGCATTTACCAAGGAGTCTGCCAGTTATGTGGTCTCAGTTTATGCCTCAGCCAATAACGGATGAACAAGCACTGGCTACTGGTTACTCCTCTGAACATTAGCTTCCCCTCTGTCTTCCTGTGATGTAGTCCTGTTCTGACACATACTGGAACTCCCTTGGAAAGACACCAGCTGCTTAACTAATTATCAAAGCCAGTTAGCTTTTTGTATTTAGGCATATGTTCAGGTGAAGGAAGGATTCCACTGAGGACTAGTGTCATGTTGTACATGCATTTGTAACATGCCTGCAACGTTTTGACATGTCCCAATGCATATCCTGCAGGGTTCTCCATCTCAAGTCATTCACTCCCTCATGCACCACTACTGTATCATGGTCATATTTATCAGGAGTTAGGGTCCTAAGGGCCGTTGTTACATCAGAGATTCTGCTAACTGAATAAGTCATTGTAGCCCTGTCCCTGTTCAGTCTTGTAAGTCACCTGTCACAAAAACTTTGTTATTGCTGCTGTGGTTCAAAATGATATATATGATGTGTTTTTACTCAGGGTGGCACTTTATGGGGAGATATGCATGAGGTAGATTAGTGGCTTGATTTTTGTTCACACACTCTTATTTCCGGGTGCTTTAGATTTGATTATTTTATAGCCTTGCCATAAGACACTGTGGTGTGGTTGGAAAAGCATCATGGTGGAGGTGCACGAAGCTTTCAGTGAGTTTATAAATAAGTGTTTGTCTGAAAGAATGACTGGCTCTGTCCTGCTGTGTCATCACACAAACAGAGCATTAATAATGAATGTGGCGATGATATCAGCATTTCTCCATAATGCTGAAGATGTAAAAAATAGTTGCATTGGGAGAAAAACCACCAGAGCAGGTTTTGAAGATAAGTCATATAAAACAAGAGCCACATTATGCTTCTTACTGTACCACAAGTGTATGAAGTCACAAAAAAGCAGGAAACATCTGTAAAATCCAAAAAATCCACTTTAATATGCACAGGTATAAGTGCTTTCTTCCCAAAAGTGCTTAATTAGGAACTTCATCAGATATGGGTATCATCAGATCTGGTTTCTGATGAAGTTCCTGATTAAGCAGTTTTGGGACGAAAGCGATTATACCTGTGCATATTAAAGTGGATTTTTTCTGGATTTTAAAGCCGTTTTCTGCTTTTTGTGGCTTCGTACACTTGTGGGACTGTTCCGTTTTTGTTTTGCTGGGTTTTTTGCTTCTTACTGTAATCTCATACCTTTTTATTCACTTTTTGGCCCAGTGACCCCCATAACAATTGAAATCCCATCCATTGCTAACTTATGTGCCTTCCTCAGTTGCTGGCATTAAGGGATACTGGGCACTGAAGGTGAAAACCAGAAGATCATCGTTTACAATCTTACAAGGAGTCAGGATATTGATCTGATGTTAGCCTTTTCATTTTTCCTCAACACATGGGTTTGGATCAGAGTCAGCTACATATTCTAGACTTCTGATCCAACTCTTGAGCTCCTCCTTCTACCCATAATGCCTCAGTCCACCCCCAGTACCTCAGATCTCATTTGCTGCCATTGTGCTCAGGCACAGGTTCCTCTCTCAAGTGAGAAATTACTGCATTCTTGTGAGTTTTTGCATTTTATTACTAAGTTTCTTCTAAAACTATTCTTGTCTGACTTTTATTCTCCCTCTTAGCTTTCGGAAAAACATTAGGCTTTATACTATTTTTAATAGTAGTTCTTTCATACAACAGTTGGTATTACTTTCCCATATTACCCTTTAAACAGGGTATCCATCTAAATTTGCATAGTCTGTAATTCTTCTGTTCCCCTTTCCCTTTCTATAGAAAAAAAAATATATTTTTCTTTTAGCTTTTTAGTGTACTGCTTTTGGCTGTGATTACACTGCCTATTTTCCTGTGATGCCTGAAAAACCAACAGTGTTTAAGAAATGCACTTATGGGCATAAAATTCTGAAGTCAGATGCCCACAAGGTGTGGATTTATTGTTTTAGAGCTGGTCATTTGGATACCAACTGCAGCATCTCTTCCACTTTCAATCCAAGGGGTCTGGCCAACCAATACATCAAAGTGCTCTTGAAAGGCCTACTTTCTGCTGCTACAACTTCATATTCTGGGGCTCAATCCTCTGCCAAATCTTTTAAGTCTGCTCCATCAGAACACAGAAAATGCTCACCGCCAAGATCCCTTAGGCCTTAGTTGGAGCCACCGGCTAAGACCTGAAAATACTTGGATTCAATATGGTTGGATTCAAAGATCCAATCTTCAGATCCTATTGTTATACTGGCTAGCCCTACAGTACCAACATTGGATCCCAGACTCTTGGATCTGAAGCCTGGTATCTGTCATACAGTTTGTACAATAGAGTATTTGCTGAATCCAATTTCTACTACTCTACATTCTCCACTTTTACAGACCCTAAATAAAAATTCAGGGCCACAGTCCACTACATCCTCCAGAAGTTTATCTGAAGTGGATGTGGATAAGATGATGTGAAAATTTCTCAGAGGTCAGATCCAGATGAAGGTCATACTGGCTTAGTCCCCTTTTGGATGCATGTGTGCCTCCCATCTCTCATGCTGGCATCTCTCTTTCTCCAATCTATCCCCACTGTTTAGGAACCCCAGGGTACAAAAACCCTGGGAGGTCCAGAGTCGGATCTGAACAAGAATATCTTCTTGGACTCTGATGGCATCCTTTACTAGTTCTACTCTGACACCTTCGAATTAGAGCAGGTCCCAGAGCTGAAGTGCTGGCCTAGGGTCAGTGGGGCTGGGACTGACTTTGATATTATCAGATCTGTCCATGCCTCTCAGAGCCTTGGGCCTGGACAGTTCAGGTCCAGTTCCATGCTTGTGGCACAGATCCAGTAGGAGTCGTGATCTGCCTGTACTGAAAGCTTCGGCTCCAGTGTAGTTGGTTGTGGCTTCTCCGGGTCCTTCTGCCTTTGAGATTGTAGAAAGGGCTTTTACTCCCCTCTATAGAACCACCTTTTCATTCTTCAAATCCAGTTCCCAGCCCCTTTTCAGTTCCAAGCTCTGAGTCAGTGAGACCTACTCCACAGGGACAGCCTATTATAACTAGTTTCCAAACAGTTACTGTAGAGGAACTCCCCCTCTCTTCAGATACTCCCCTGAACATTCCCCAGAGGAGATCCATTGGAAGAGAACATGAAATAGGAGGCACATAGATTCTCCTTTGGAGTCTCTCACAGAGGATATCTATTTTGATGAAGGAAAAGGATCCCCTAGATCACCACCGGATGATATCTCCTTTGGAGATATAGTAGAGATTCTCAGACAAAAGGGTGGTAGGTCTTCCAAAAATACCTCTCCAGAGGCATCTGTATTTTTGGAAGCTTTTGGTTCTGACCCATCTATGTATTGGTTTACTCCCCATCCCCACTCCCATGGATGAGGTCATTGATTTACTTTCTTGCCTGGCTTAGAAGGAGCCCAGATACTGATGTGCCCATCCCAAAGAGATCTGATAAATTTTTAGCTCCTCCCAAGGATAGACCCCCACTGGAGCAAAGGAGTCCCAGTACATGCTATGGTGGTGGAGGCAGCCACTAAGTAAGAGCTAGGAGAACAGAGTTATTCTGTCCACCCTCTAAACAAGGAGTCTAGGGCACTGGATAGATTTGGAAAGTGAGTCTTTGCCTCCATGACTTTTGCCTTGTGGTCTCTTAATTACTTAGCACATTTCATGAGGCTTCAGAGAGATTTGACCAAGGAACTATCAAATGCTCTCTGAATCCATGTCTGCAGAGGATTTCAAAAGAAATTTGCAAGGCTTCCATGAGTTTTATTTCACACACACAGCTGAAGGCACCTCACAAGCTGCCGGTTCAGACATTTCCATAAGGCGACATGCCTGGATGTGACTGTGTGACAATTGTGGAGCCCTTTAAGACGTCCTTTATCAACTCCCCCTTTGATGGCAATTCCTTTTTTGGTCCATCAGTAAAAGAGATGCTTACCCACAGCGAACAAGAAGGAAAGACTCTCTGCCGTGCTAATCACATTTTCTACCCCTCAGGGAACCTTCACC
Source organism: Protopterus annectens (assembly GCF_019279795.1). Classification (NCBI taxonomy): domain Eukaryota; kingdom Metazoa; phylum Chordata; order Ceratodontiformes; family Protopteridae; genus Protopterus; species Protopterus annectens. Next base: position 457,894,869 of record NC_056743.1, read on the forward strand.
AGGAATCAGAGAGATGGTAAAAAAATATGGTTCCGGAAATCTGAGGGACCTTTCCAAGATTTGCATGGGGACAACTATTCTAGAGGCAGAGGAATAAGTTCCAATGGGAGATATCCTTGAGACAGGAGGCCTGCAAAATCAGGGTTTCCATGATACCTTTCCAACAGACCCTTCCACACTCCTGAAGTGCTGCCTGGCAGTCCAATTCTGGAGGCAGTCGGGGGATTATTATCCTTGCACCTGGACTATAACAGAAGATTCATGGGTGCTAAGAATAATATCCAGAGGCTATTCCATTCCATTATTCCAATTTCCTGTTTGGAAAAGGAAAAAGCTTCCCAGTGTTCCACCCAGTCATAGGAGAGCAGCATAACTAAAAATTCCAAAGCTGCTAGACAAAAGAGTCATCCAAAAGGTCCTACCAGACCAAATAGGATTTGGAACTTACTCAGGTTTCTTTTTAGTGCCGCAAAAGACAGGGGACCTGACATCAATTCTGGACCTGAGCAAATTGAATCAATATGTAAATAAGTCAAAGTTCCAAATGGTCATGGTTCAGTCCATTCTGCCATTTCTTTGCAAGGATGATTGGATGTAATCCATAGAGCTTCAGAATGCATACTATCACATCAAAATAGACAGGCAATCTAGAGACATTTACAATTTAGGCTAGGGGCCAGTCATTACCAATTCAGAGCCCTGCCCTTTGGACTCACCACAGTCCCCAGGATGCTTACCAAATGCATGACAGTGGTGGCTGACTGTTCACCTGAGACTCAGAAGATTCAGAGTGTTTCTCTGTCTGGACAACTGGCTTCTCACTGCACCCTCCAAGCATCTCCTTTTACTGTAAAGGTCTTCTTTCTAAACAATTATCCAAGAGTTGTAATTGCAAAAAAAAGAAAAATCAAGAGATAGCAGGCATTATATATTTTTTGCTAGCAAATCAAGCATTTAATATATCTGCAGATATATTTACTGATGTGTTAAAAGTATTTCATTTTCTCCTTTCATTCACAGTCATCCTATTCCATCCAGGACAAGCTGCTCCAGGATTCCTTCCATTCATCTGGTGATGATGTCTGCATATCAGCAGATCATCTTGAAAGAGACATCGCAACTAATGTGGAAGAGTGTCAATCTTCCGTCTACTCTGAACTCCACATGTTCACACTTCCTCTCGGAAGTGAGACTGCAACTGACAATGAAGATCGTCAGCCTTCCATCTCCTACAGTGGTAGGGAATTCAACATGCTGCCAGTGCCTCTTGGAAGTAAGATTGCATCCGATGATGAAGACCACTGCCTAGCTATCCACTCCAGTGAGAAACTCCACATACCACCAGTGGTACCTGAGGACAGAGAACTTCACCCTTCCAACTGCTCCAGTGTTGAGGAAGCCCACAGATTTCCAGTGCCTCTTGGAAGCAATGAAGAGCAATTCTCTACCATCAAGTCCACTGATGATGAAAGCCGTGTGCTGCCTGTGCCTTTCAGAAGTGAGAACATAGCTGTTGCAGAAGAACGACAACCTTCCATCCGATCTGGCGATGAACTTCAGATCATAGAGCATCTCAGAACTGAGGATATAGCTTATGAGGTAGGGCAGTCATCTCCTGCCATGTGCCCAAGTTTTCCCAGTCTCAGGTTAGTATTTCTTTTGGTTACTCTTTATAAAGCACATAGTGTGTTTGAAAAATGAATTAAAACAAAACAGTGTAAGAAACTTCTCTGTGTGGAAGATTTTCAGTCCATATATCTCTAGTTAATCAGTGTATATTAATCAGATCAGACAAGTAGTGAACTTAAACTCAACTTAAGTAAAAAAATAAAATAAAATACATATAATTTGAAATATTGTACAGAATTACTAAGTATTCGAAAGTAATCCAAGCAGGGCAGACAGTCTGTTTCCAGTCGAAAATCCTTTATTAAGTAAAAACGCTTCACCAAACCTTCTCGACCTACAGTTTACAGTCAGCAAGGTGTCTGGTAAAAAGGGTTTGATTCTGTGTTTAACCTTTAAGTAATAAGTGACAGTGGTAAGGGATGACATTAGACAAAAGAATAGTGAGATAAGCCGGTGTGAAAAAATATTCGTACATACATTGCCACCTGAAAGATCTATACATTCTAGATTTTGTGACACACTAGGGCTGAGTTCTTATCTGAGCCCACATTTATTGTGAAATATTTGTGCCTAGTTCTCTTCCCTGTTGAAAATAAATCTGTCAGTAGAATCCTGGCTGTTTAACAATGACTTAGGCCTTACTAATTTGTCCTTTAAGCAAACAGTGTTAATCCCTGTTAGTTAAAATCCAGATAATCAGAGATGTGTAGCTATTGGGAGAAATCCTACATAGTTTCTTCCTTTGCAACCCCACTGTAAGTTTTCTGTAAACAGTCTTTACCCTAACATCGAGGTTGTCCTTAAAATAGTTATCACCAGCCACCAGAAATGTAATGTAACAGGAATGAATGAATGGAATAATCTCTCTGCTCCAGACCCAGCATTATTACCTTCTGTCTGCCTTGACAATATTCTGGAAGGGACCTGCCTAGGTACTGACTGTCTCTCTTGAAAAACTCGTACACACCTTGCTTCCCTCCTAATTTCACAAAGGTGATCAATTTTCAGAATAAGAGTGCATAGTTAATGCCAGGAAAATATCTGCAATGTTTGACATTTGCATAGTTCTTAACATCACGGAGTTGCAGCTCCCCTGCTGATGCTGGCAGATATAAACTCTTTGCAGAAATTCTGTGGTTCTTTCCATCCCATGCAAAGTTCAGAACTTGACTATTCACCTCTTGCAAAAATCTTCCTTAAAAAGAATATGGAAGACCCTGAGCTTGATAGAGAATCAAAGCAAGGACAAACCATTTAACTGCATGTATTTGTGAGGTATCTAAGCAAAGAAGATTCCATTGCTAAAGTAAAGGTTTTAGTCTACAAAAGAAATACGTGGAGACAGTGCTTAGTAAAAATTGTAAATCCAAAAGAAAAAATAAGCACTGCAAAAGGAGTAACTACAAGCACCATGATCCAAAACGGTCAGCAGTCAATTTTAATTCAAATTAACAAACAAACCGACATAAACGCTTAACTAAAAATCACAGTGTTTTCATCGTTTCTTTAAACACTGACTTCATCAGATGAAAAAATGTGATCTGAAAGAATGTGAACATCAGTCCTTGATTTAATGGGGGAGTCTGTCTAGAAAACATAACTATGTTGAATCTTGTGATGCAAGAGTATGCATTTTGAGGTGTTACATTTTCTGAATGTTTTGTAACCTGAAAACTCTGCAAACCCCTTTAAAATTCTGAAAACTTAACAAGTCTCTCTTATCAAATGCAAGAGGTCAGCAGAGTATAGAGATGTTTTATATTCAGTGCCAAGTAGGCTATATCCAGTTATAGCCATGTGTCTGAACCTTGCTGGCAGTGGTCCCAAATATAAAGCAAGCAAAAGGAGTGACAAGGGCAGTCTTGACTTACACCTCTAGAGAGAGCAAATGCAGAAGAAAGCTGTAACCCTAGTTTAATTTTAACTGAGAAGCTTGTCTACAGTCTTTGGATATGCCCTACATAAGCATTTGGAAAAGCCATATGCCTTAGCAATAAGAAAAGGTAATCCAAGCTAATCCAGTCAAAGGGCATCTTAGCGTCCAGTCTGTCTATGAACAGATAAGTTATTTTCCTCTCTGCATCATCAAATATGAAAATATCTTAAGAAAGTGATCAAATGTCCTACCTATAACAGACCCTGTCTGATCTTAATGTACCAGGGATGGAAGAAAGTCTTGACGCCTTAATAGACATGAAAAATTTGTAGTCATGGTTCAATACATGCATTGATCTGTTTGAAGATGCGTATGATGGTTCATTATTTGGTTGTGGTATTAAAGAAATGATGTCCTTGTACCAGGTAGAGGAAGAGGGATTATCATATTCCTATATATGGTTGTCTAGCCTTGCGAGGGCTGTAATAAACTTCTGCCTATCCCGTTTATATCTCCAGTTGTATGGCATCAGGGCATGAGGTCTTCCCCATGGACTGTTTTATATGTACTTGCTTGATTCAGCCAGGTAACTGGCATAAGAAAGTCTTGCTACTGCTGTAACATTAGATCTGACAGCAGGATTAAGGCCAGAAGATCCTCATCCTTCTACTAGTTTGTCAAATTCAGTGCCTTATCTGTGTAAAGTCGAGAAAAGTATAACATGAACTGACTCAAAATTTGAGATGATGCTATAACTATCTTCTAATCATTTAGTGATTAATCTGTTCTCATCTGCTGTCCGAGGTGCAGAGCTAGAAATTTATGAGCTTTTGGACAATTGTCAAGGCATTTTATGCAAAACACTGTTTCTGCTAGTTCCACTTTGAGGTCCAAAAGGGCAAATTTTTTTAAATCCTCTAATTTACCTGTTCTTCCCTCCAGGTGACTCTGTAACCACTTACCTCTTTTTCTGTAGCAGTGACATTTTCAATGAGTGCATCTGTTTCAAGGAATAATTTGGAGTTCCACCCATATAGGTCATCAGGAAACCTCTTAATTCTGCTTTAAACCTATATCATTTCTGAGTAGTGGGAAGTCAAGAGTTGCATACATTTCTAGCATATAAGACAACTGGACATTCCATTTCTAAACCCCTGCAACAGTATAAATTACATTTGAAATCCCTCTCATAACTCACTCATCAAGAAAGCTGAACATAATAGGTGCATAATCATAGATGAATATTAAATCCTACAGCAACATGCACAAGACTCATAATCTGAGTGTATCATCACACAACTCCCCCTTCCAAGCTATAGTTAGCCCACTGTTTATTTGAATGGAAAAGGAGAGCTTATAATCACCTTAAAGTAACATAAACCAACAGCCCACCTGTAAAAGCCGAAAGTTCCCTAGTTGAATTAATAACATTTAAGACTACCATCATTACTACAATACAGGACATTATTAGACTCCAGAACGTTTACTACAAAGGCCTTTAACCTTAGTTAAAAAGCATGCCCATGGAAAGGAAATAATCTGAGAGTATACAAGTGTCCAAGCAATGTTGTGGAAATCTGATGTTGTCCACTTCATTGCATTAACTTGTGAGAATACAGTTCCAAAGCTTGGAACTGACCAGATGCCTTCTTCCAGCTCAAGACTCCTGACTTGAGCTCTTCCTCTCTACCCATAATGCCCTGGACTCCACCAGTACCTCAGATATCGTTTGCTGTGCTTAGTGTTAGCACTGAGTTCTGGCTTGAGTTTCTCTGTCGTTGTTTTTTGTTGAGTTCTTTTTCATATTGTTACCTTTCCTACCTGTCTTCTTGACCCTTTCTTTTTCCATCCCTGTCTAGACCCTCATTGTTCTATCCGTTTGGCTATTTCATTTAAAAAAATACTTCTCCTTTCTGATTTTCTTCTTCTTTTTCTCCCTTTTTTCTGATTCACAGCTGATCAGAATCCATTAGGCATTAAAAAGTGCACTTCCTTTGGGTGGAAGATTCCCTTATCTGACACCCACAGGGATTGCTTGAACTGTATGGGGCCTCTCCATTTGCATGCCCCTCTGGTGGATAGGAGAAGTAAACTCATTTTAAAAGGGTTGTTTCCTCCTACTGTCACCTCTGGGAGCCCTTCCACATCAGGGCAAGCCCCACCACAGAAGTGGAAAGAGTCCCTGGAGTCAGGAGGCTGTCTCCTTTGTTATTCTTCAGAATCATCCAGGAAGTAATCTAGACTGTTGGAACAGACTTGTTCTGCTCCAAGATCTCTGACCTCGACCTTTCCTATGCCCCATTCTTCCTCAGTTGCTACTGGCTGGAGTGGTGACCCCTTGGTGCTGACTCTGGCACTGTCAGTGCCAGGGTCTTCTTTAACGATGCCTACCAGGAGTTCTCTGTCCCATTCCCCATGGAGATCCCCCCACCCTCCTTCCTCTGCTTTGTCTCAGTCTTCCCAAAGCTTGTCTTCTAAGGATGTTGGTAAGCTCATGAGGCAGTTCTTTGAGAGACAGATCCAGATGGGGGCTTGTGTCTGCCCCGTCCACTTCCAGATCCGTGAGACTCTGCTCATTCCAACTGGTAGCTCCTTCTCCGATTTGACACCTGGTTTCATGGTTGTCTGTTCCATTGCATCCTGGTGCCGGGGTGTTGGAGTCAATAGAGATTTCTTCTTCACCTCCAGCATTCTCCCTGACTTTCTTGACTCAGGCTGCTTTAGTTCTAAGTGTGTCACTGAGCCGAAGCATTGAGGTCAGTTCTGGGGAGTTGACTTAGACTGCGAGGCTTTTGGAGCCATCTCTTTTCCTCAGGGCCTCAGCATTTGACAGTTCAACTCTGACTCTCCCCTCGGAGTGGGAGACCTGTTCTCTCTGGGAGGTGACTGCTCCAGTGGCTTTGCCTCTGGCGGAACAGCTCCAAGTGGTTTGGTGTCCTTCTGCATTCAAGGTCATGGAGAGGGTCCTCTCCATTCCTAGGAGGTCCTCAGCACTTGCCACAATGAAACTCCCCCCGCCCCACACTGGAACTATGTCTGAGACCTCTGAGGTACCACATGTACAGCCGGTCCTGGAAAGCCTCCACACTGTTCCTTCACTGGATCCCCAAGCTTCTTCTTACACCTCCCTGAAGCATTCCTGCGGGGAGGACCCTCAGAACAGACCATGTAAAAGGCAGCATATGTATTCTCCAGTGGAATTCCTCACTACAGACACCAGTTTTGAGGGTGAACAGTCTCCCAAATCACCATCCGATGAGGTCTCCTTCGGACACATCCTTGAAATCCTTCATCAGAAGTGTGGATGGTCCTCCCAAATCTCTTCCCTGGAGGAATCAGTATTTTGGGAGGCTTTTGGGGCAGCCCATCTACTACCAGGGTGTCCCCCTTGGCTGACCCTCTCATCCAGCTGGTGTCGTTTAGGCCCTGAAAGGAACCAGATACAATGGAGCTGATTCCTAAATACGCTGATAAAATTTCAAGTGCTCCAGCTGAAAAAGCCTTTTGGACCAAAGGAATTCCAGTAGATGCCTTTGCTGTGGCGGCAGCCACCAAGAAGGAGCTGGCTCAGGAAAGCTCCTCTGTCCACCCCCCTGAATAGAGAATTCTGGGTGTTGGACAGATTTGGCAAAAGAGTCTATACCTCATCTGCCTTTGTGCTTCAGGCATTGAACTACTTATCCTACTTTACCTGGCTATAAAGGGACTTAGTTGTGGAACTTTCTAGGCTCAATCTCTGTGACCATGCCCACTGAGGAACAGAAGTCTGTTTCCTCTAGGCTGGCCACCCTACATTCCCTATCCAGTGCGTCCATGAGGCTTATCTCTCACACTCCAGAGGATATCTCAATGGCGGTCAGTTCTGGCATTTGCATACGGTACAATGTCTGGATGAAGCTGTGTGAGTTTGCAGAGCTTTTCAAACAGGCCTTTATTAATGCCCCTTTTGATGGTTCAATCTTCTTTAGGCCCATGGTACTTGACACTTTAACTCGGAGTGAGAACGTTGGTAAGACCCTGTCTGTTATGGGATCTGTTTCTCTACTCCACAATGGACCTTCTCCAGGAACTAGCATGGAAGTAAGAAAACATGATTTCAGAAGTCACAGGGCCCTTTCCAGGACATTCAAGGAGACTTTTCCTCCGAAGCAGAGGGGGGATATGGTCAGAATGGTAGACAGTAACCATGCGACCGAGGGGGTCCACAAAAGTCACGGGTCACAGGAACCTGCTCAGAACAAACCCTTCTAGCAGTCTAAAACTGTTGCCCAACTGCTCTCTTCTGGAAGCAGTCAGGGTATGTTTCTCCTAGCACCCAGAAGTTTGGAAGGCCATCACAAATGTTAAATGGGTGCTAAGGATCATATCCAGGGGATGCTCCTTTCACTTTTCTGACATTCCCAAACAAAAATTTTGCCTCCTCTGTGTTTCACCTAGTCAGAGGGAGGACGTGGCCCCAGAAATAAAAAAAATTACTGTAAAAAAGAGTTATCCAAGAAGTTCCCCTCAATCAAGTTGGATCGGGTGTTTACTCCAGATTCTTTTTGGTACCCATCTTGGATCTAACCTCCCTGAACAAGTCAGTGAAACACATGACATTCAGGATGGTCATGATTCAATCCATCTTACCTTTGCTGAAGATGGGCACTTGAATGTGCTCTATAGACCTTAAGGATGGGTACTACCTTATCAAAATGGACAGGCGCTCCAGACTTTTTCTATGTTTCAGGCTGGGAGCCAGTCAATACCAGTTTTGGGCACCTCTGTTTGGTCTCACCACAGACCCCAAGGTTTTCTCCAAAGGACTAGCAGTAGTTACAGCTCCTCTCTGACTGCAAGGCTATCAGATATTTCCATATCTGGATGACTGGCTCCTGACTTCCCCAACAAGGCATCTACTCCTCCAGACCAAGAATTACTTTCTCAACTTAGCTTCTACACTGGGCATAACTGTCAGTTTCAGACAGGGTGGTGTATCTAAAATCCCACGTCAGCCAGATCTTGACTGCTTCCAAACCCCCGGCCTCTCTAGTTCTCCAAGCATTAGGCTCCATGACAGCAACCATTACTCTTCTTCCAGTAGCATGTTTCCACTTGGGAATTCTTCAGTGGACCCTGGCGGTACAGTGGTCTCTTCTCAGGAATCCTTTGAACCTTCCCATCAACCTACCTCATGTGTGCAAGGACTGTCTACTTTTGTGGCTCCATTCTCCGGAGATCACACAAGAACAACCTTTTGTCCTTCTCTCCCCAGTCGCCATATTGACCACAGACATCTCCCAGTTCAGGTGAGGGAGTCTGGGCCGGATGGTCCAAGGCACATGGACACCCCAGGAGAAGAGAGTTGTTCTTCGAGTATTGCAGGAAATAGACAGCTTTCTTCCTTAGGGGACTATTGCAGTCCAAACAGACAATATGTCAGTGATTTGGTACATCAACAAATGGGAGAACTAGGTCTTATCCCCTATGTCCAGAAGCAATGAGAGTCTGGCAGTGGTGATTTTTTCCAACCACTTTCTGGTAACAATGCACATTCTGGGGGAATCTAACATTCTAGCCAACAGATTCAGCAGAGTGCTGCTGATGCCTCACGACTGATCCCCGAATCAGTCCATGGCAGATGCGATCTTCCAGAAGGGTTATCCTTGCTGTGACCTCTTTGCATTCCCCTCTCGACAATAAATTCAGCAAGTATTTTGCCTTTATCCCTCCTGAAGGACATTCCCCCAGGGACGCTCTGGTGTGTGCTTGGCCCTCCGGTCTACTCTATGCATTTCCCCCCTTCCTTTGATTCCCAAGTTCCTGCAGAAACTCATAGGTTGCAAAGCAAAGTAATCCTCATTGCTCCCTTTTGGCCTCGACAAACCTGGTTCACCTTTCTTTGGTCTCATCTGGTTTACCCCCTGATGAAGTTGGATCCAAGTCCAGATCTACTTTCTCATCCATCGGGGCATCCACATCCCAACATTCAGAGCATGAAATTATCAACATGGTTTCTTCACGTCCGATGATGGCTAGATCTCCCAGGCTGTCTTCACCAGTTTGAGAAATTTTGATTTCATCCCAATAGAGCTTCCACTTGAAATATTTACAAAAGTAAGTGGAAAAGATTCCCTTTTTAGGCTGAACAAAAACAAAGATCCATTTACAGCCCAAATTTCAGTAATACTAGACTTTCTGGCTTCCCTTTTCAAAGATGGTGCTAGGTATTCTGTAGTCAACATTCAACTTGCTACCATTTCCAACTTCCACTTTGGTTTTACCTCTTCAAAATTGTGTAAGGCCTTTCTTAGAGGCACCTTTCTGCTCCGGCCTCCAGTCAAGGACCCTACACATCCCTAGGATCTTACTATGATTCCGCAAGCCTTAGTTTGTCCCCCGTTTAAACCCTTGGCCATTGTGGATCTGAAAATTGTCTCTGGGAAAACCCTTTTCCTACTAGCAATTACCTCAGCCAGGAGAGTGTCTGGCTCCAGGCTCTTTCTGCAAAATTTCCATATCTAGTTTATCATAAAGACAGAGTTACCCTATGTATGAATCCTTCCTTCTTACCCAAGGTGGCTAAAGCGACTAACATCAGTCAGTTAGTTGATCTTCCAGTATTTTTTCTCAGTATTAGAACAAAGGAGAGTGCACCTTACACATACTTGATCTTCATAGACGTCTTCAGCCAAATCCTTCAGGAAGTACAATCAGCTGTTTGTTTCCTTTTCAAACACCAAGAAAGATAAAGCAATGACCAGAGTTACATTGGCTAGATGGTTGAAAGACTGTATTACATTTATTTATTCTTCCAAAGGTATTCCTTTACCAAGTCTGGTAAGGGAGCATTTTTCAAGGTCCATGGCCTTGTCTGAAGCCTTTGGGTCTAGAGTTTCTGTTGAATATATTTGTGCTGCTGCTACTAGGTCAAACCCTCATACATTCATTACGCACTACAAACTGAACATTATATCCAAGAGTAGAAGTACTTTTCATTCTGCTGTAGTCCGGAATATCTTCCTTGATGGCCACCCTGGATTATAGTAGCTGGGGACTCTGTCCTGTAGGTTACTGCAATGAAGCGGACAACATCAGATAAAGAAGTTATGTTCTTATCATCATGTTCCATCCTTGTTGTTCAGCTTCATTCCGTTAACCTTCCTGTCCCCTTCCCCCATCTAAAACTTTTTTAGGAAGCCTAGCAGGTGTTACAAGGAATCTTATTCCTTTGGTTGAGTTCCTGATGTTTTTTTTCTTGTATGATATCTGTTTGTACATTTGAGCTTCAAATTATTGTATTATAGTTAATGATTAATGGATACTATGTTCTTGTTGGCAAACTCGATCTGAGGTACCGTGGGGGAGCAGGAGACTATGGGTAGGTAGAAGGATCTAAAATCAGGAGTTTCGAGCTGGAAGAAGGCAAATGGTCAGTTTCAAGCTTCAGAACCATATTCCCACAGGTTAATGGAATGAAGTTGGACAACACAGATGAAATGTTATGGTAAGAACATAACTTCTTTTTCATTGCTGTAGCAGACTTCTAATTCTGGATAAGGTGAGTATTAAACAATGGGAAGGGCACTCTACCCTTATTAGAGTTTAATGCACAGGTGTTAGTTCCTTTGCTTGTGGCAGCTCCTTCTTCAACTGTGGTTTGAGTGCCAGAAGGTTTCCCTGCTGCATAATTATGAATCCTCCAAGCAGCTTCCTCGAGAGAGTTAAAAATTTGTGGACCACTGGAATGTCAGACCTTCAAGTTTTCAGGGTATAACAAGATTTCCTTTCACTGCATGTGTTTATTTCCTTCCTAAATTCATCTCTGTGAGCCCTAGTTTCGGCACATAGTGATTCTCTTCCCACACTTTGGCACCATTAACCAAGAGATTTTGACAATTGGTCCTAAAAGCAGCATGGACTCTTTCCTTTAATGGATAGTTTGCAAATCAAGTTACCATTAGCCTAGGAAATCTAGTTATCAGAGTATGGGACTAAAAAACATGGTGAGGACATTCTATTAAAAGCTCACTCTCTGTGATACTAAATCATTCTACCAGTTTCTGCCTTATAAATGTAATACAAACATGTCTTCCAGCTGTCTCAGGAAATCCCCATAAGATGAATATGTTTGCACCTTTCCTGATACTCCAGGTCCATCAGCTTAATCTCAGTGTATTCCAGCCTGGATTCTATTGCTTCCAGCTGCAGTTTTAATACCTCCAAATTTGAGGTTTGCTGATGTCTCTGACTGGAAAGATAAAAGAATGCCACCTCCGTGTCTTTTATTTGATTTGTCAGTTTGTGCCATATATTCAAGGAGCAGCAGGTTAGTTTTTGTACATCTGCCATTAACATAACTTTTTTTTCCCCCAGTCTTTCCATTGATTCCATTTGATCCACACACGACTACTGTTCTGTCAAGAGGGTTCATTGACTGCCAGTGATTCAGCTGATATACTATCTGTGGTTAGAATTATTTTTCTAGCCAATATTTTCCCTGTAGTCAAGCTAGCAGACTACTGTAGCATTGCGATCACTATAAAAACAGAGTTCTCCTTGGCAGTAAGGGCTAATTCGGGGAAAAACAGCAACTTTTTGTGATGGAGAAAGTTTAAAGCAAAGTTTTACAGCTTACTTATGGCTGCCCATACCAAAAGTCCAATTATCAATAACTTCATTCTTTTTGTCTGTCATGACCTGGCCTCACTAGTCTCCTACTTTGCCCCACGCCAGATCTCACCTCAGTTCTGAACAAAACCTCACTATCTCCAGACCTAAAAGCAAAACAGGGCAAAACTTGTATAGCTGTGCCCCAGCCCAATCCTGGAACAAACTGCCTTTACACATCAGAAATATTACTCACCTACAGAGTATCAAGACCGCTCTCAAAAACCTTCTATATAGTACCCTGGCTCTGTCGCTGTACCCACCCTCCATGACAGTCTCCTATTCCCCTCAGTTCCTTCCTCTTATCTAACCTGCTCTTCTCCCCCTCATTTCCACTAATCACTCTTAATTCTGCACCCAATACTCCTACTACTCTAACCATAACTTCATTCTCCACTGCTCAACTAACCACTACTACTCTAACCATAACTTCATTCTCCACTGCTCAACTAACCACTACTACTCTAACCATAACTTCATTCTCCACTGCTCAACTAACCACTACTACTCTAACCATAACTTCATTCTCCACTGCTCAACTAACCACTACTACTCTAACCATAACTTCATTCTCCACTGCTCAACTAACCACTACTACTCTAACCATTACTTCATTCTCCACTGCTCAGCTAACCACTACTACTCTAACCATAACTTCATTCTCCACTGCTCAACTAACCACTACTACTCTAACCATAACTTCATTCTCCACTGCTCAACTAACCACTACTACTCTAACCATAACTTCATTCTCCACTGCTCAACTAACCACTACTACTCTAACCATAACTTCATTCTCCACTGCTCAACTAACCACTACTACTCTAACCATAACTTCATTCTCCACTGCTCAACTAACCACTACTACTCTAACCATAACTTCATTCTCCACTGCTCAACTAACCACTACTACTCTAACCATAACTTCATTCTCCACTGCTCAACTAACCACTGCTACTCTAACCATAACTTCATTCTCCACTGCTCAACTAACCACTACTACTCTAACCATAACTTCATTCTCCACTGCTCAACTAACCACTACTACTCTAACCATAACTTCATTCTCCACTGCTCAACTAACCACTACTACTCTAACCATAACTTCATTCTCCACTGCTCAACTAACCACTACTACTCTAACCATAACTTCATTCTCCACTGCTCAACTAACCACTACTACTCTAACCATAACTTCATTCTCCACTGCTCAACTAACCACTACTACTCTAACCATAACTTCATTCTCCACTGCTCAACTAACCACTACTACTCTAACCATAACTTCATTCTCCACTGCTCAACTAACCACTACTACTCTAACCATAACTTCATTCTCCACTGCTCAACTAACCACTACTACTCTAACCATAACTTCATTCTCCACTGCTCAACTAACCACTACTACTCTAACCATGACTTCATTCTCCACTGCTCAACTAACCACTACTACTCTAACCATGACTTCATTCTCCACTGCTCAACTAACCACTACTACTCTAACCATAACTTCATTCTCCACTGCTCAACTAACCACTACTACTCTAACCATAACTTCATTCTCCACTGCTCAACTAACCACTACTACTCTAACCATAACTTCATTCTCCACTGCTCAACTAACCACTACTACTCTAACCATAACTTCATTCTCCACTGCTCAACTAACCACTACTACTCTAACCATAACTTCATTCTCCACTGCTCAACTAACCACTACTACTCTAACCATTACTTCATTCTCCACTGCTCAGCTAACCACTACTACTCTAACCATAACTTCATTCTCCACTGTTCAACTAACCACTACTACTCTAACCATAACTTCATTCTCCACTGCTCAACTAACCACTATTACTCTAACCATAACTTCATTCTCCACTGCTCAACTAACCACTTATTCCTCCCCTCCCAACTCCATCTGACATTTTCCCTTTTGGAGCTCCATCTACAACTTCAAACACAGTTAAGTGCAAATATTTTGACACTGTACCACTCAAATCGCTGTGATATATGCTTGTATAAAAATATTGACATACAAATGACTACATCCTGATTTCCTCCTTATTGTCAGATTCTTGTGTCTCCTACTATACCACTCAGTGTCTTGGTATGACTGTAAATAACTTCTGACGCACAAATATTTTCAATTTAGAACTTGTTTATATACTACCTATATCCTGTAAATAACTTCTGACGCACAAATGTTTTCCATTTAGAACTTGTTTATATACTACTTATATCCTGTAAATAACTTCTGACGCACAAATGTTTTCCATTTAGAATTTGTTTATATACTACTTATGTTGTGTAAATAACTTCTGATGCACAAATGTTTTCCATTTAGAACTTGTTTATGTACTACTTATGTCCTGTAAATAACTTCTGATGCAAAAATGTTTTCCATTTTAAGACTTTGTTTATACTACTTATGTCCTCATTTTTATTACTGTACCACTTAAATTATTAATGTATACAATGATTGTACTAAATGTGGAGCTTTTCTCCCCGGGCCTCCACTGAAAAAAGGATGTTGCTCAGTCAGACTAACCCGGTCAACAAATGTCAAATAAAATGAATAAATGAGGAGCGTTACAGTATATGAGATTTTATACAGAGTAGGGTTTTACCAATTTTTCTTCTTTTCTTCCAGCTGTAGCCCTGACCAACTACAAATGTCCTTTGATGAAGATGCTACGATGATGGATGAAGTCTGCATGGACACTTTTCCGATGGTAAGTTCTTCTTAAAACATAGCTTGATTTGTATACGTTAAAACAAGAAAGTGAGGTAGTTATCTATTAGTGGTCACAAACGTCCCTGATGAAACAGTAAATTCTCACTGTCCTTCTTCCTAGGAATTTTAAAACGTAGTCAGTTTTTATTGGTTTCGCTTTTTTTTTTTTTTCATTTTTTAGCAGTTTTATAGCTGCTGTAACTCACAACTAAAACATGAACATGCAGTGCATATTTATAGTGTTGAATTTAAACATGATTATTGCACATCATTTCATATTATCATTTCTGTCTGAAAATTATAGGTTCAAAGGTTCATACTAGGCTATCTGCCCTAGGGCATTTATAAGTCTAGCCAGTGTGTGTTTGGCTTTCGCCACCCATTTTAAATTAATTTTGCTATGCCCTTTTTCGAGTTTAGTATACTGTGCCTCTGTCTAACAGTGACACAGAAGTGATACCCGGGGTAAACCTACGATCTCCCATCCACTCATCAAGATTCCTCTTGAAGAGAGTCAATGAGGGACTCTGTCTAATCTGGACTGGGATTTTATTCCAGATTAAAGGCAGCCTCTGGGTTATGAATTTGTCCCTCCAGCATGTCCTATTTATTTCAGTGCTGAGGTTCAATTCTCTCGCGCGCATAGCTCGATGGGATTTGGATTTTCTGAGGTGCAGCATGTCCATTAATTCTGGGTTGGACATGGCTTTATACGTCAGGCACAGATTGCCACTGAGCAGGTGGTATGCCACTGAGTAGAGCTGGAGTTTCTTTAACCGGGCAGCATATGGCATCTGTTTGAGCCCTTTGATCCTCTTGGTGAGGTACTTTTGGGGTTTTTCCAGTTGCTGCAGGTGTCTGGTAAGTTACATCCCAAAAGGGGCATTGTACTCAATTATGGGCCTGATGAGGGATGAGTAAAGAGGCACGATGACCTCCCCTGATCTAGATGTGAATCCCTTCATGATTAGGTGGGCTATATAAAATGTTTTTCTAACCACTTTGGCCACGTGGTTGTCAAATGAGAGACTGCTATCAACTTGGGTCCCCAGGTCCCTAATTACTTCTTCTGTACTTAATGGATTACCACCTATGTGGTAATTTGTGGGCACTTTGTTTTTGCCAAAGGGGGTGACTATACACTTTTTTGCATTTAGCTTGAGGCCATGGCTCTGGCGCCAGTTGTCTGTTTCTATGAGGCCCTTTTGGAGGATGCTTGTGTCGGCTGGAGAGTCGATTATGGTGCCCAATTTGCAGTCATCTGCGAGCTTTGTCAGCCACAGTCCTTCCGTGTTGGCCTGTACCTCTGAGAAATATATACCGAACAAGAGAGGTCCCAGGACTGAGCCGTGTGGGACGCCACTTGTAACTGGTTTGGAGTCTGACATGGCTCCAGCAATTCTAACCATGTGGGTTCTGTCCTTGAGCCAGTTTGCAACCCATCTAGTGACATAGGGGTTTATATTTAAGCTGGTGAGCTTATCTATAATGCCCGAGTGGGGTATTGTATCAAAGGCTTTTGCGAGGTCCAGGTAGGCTGTGTGGACCACCTTCCCCTCGTTAATGGCCTTGGTGACTGTTTCAAAGAAATCGACCATGTTTAAGAGGCAGGATCTGCCCTTAACAAAGCCGAACTGGGTAGGATCCAGTGTCTGTAGGTCCCCAATATCTTTATTTATGAGGTCCATGATGATCCTTTCCATAGCTTTGCAGACCAAGCTAGTCAGGCTTATGGGGCGATAGTTTGCAGGATCCGTTGAGGCACCACCTTTGTGGAGAGGGACCACTGTTGCTGTATGCCACTCTTTGGGTACATATCCTGTAGTAAGGCTGAGATTGAACAGTAGTTTTATGTTTGGGTTTAGCTGTTCATGGAGTTCATGTAGGACGCAGCCCGGGACACCATCTGGACCCATTGATGCTGTGTTTTTTGATTTGGAGAGGGCGGCTCTTACCTGAGCATCTGGGATGTCAGGGGGGCAGCACTCTGCTGGGATAGATATTTGCCCTTTTGGTGGGGAGGGGGGGGGAGTTTGTGCTGAACCTGTCAGCTAGGATGTTGGCAATGTCTGTGGGTTCGGTGTATTTTTTGTCATTTTGGACTAATTCTGAGCATATCTGGGAACTCCCACCCAGGTTCCTAACATAACTAAAGAAAGCCTTGTGATTATCCTTAGTGTCCTGTGCAATTTTTCTCTCGAAGCTAGCCTTAGATGATTTTATGAGTGCCCGTAGTTTTTTGCTAATACTGATCAGAGATGCCTTCCCTTTTTGGGATTTTGCTCTATCATGTAGTAGCTTCCTCCTTCTATTGTATAGTTTGTTTATGGCTGGGATCCACCAGACAGGACGTCTGCCTTTGGAGGATTGGGTCTTGGTTTTATTTGGGATTGCATGATCCATGCATTCCTGAAGGTGTTCATAGAATGCATTTATAAAGGATTCTGCGGTCTGGGCCATATTTTCCACAGGCCCGGGGGCATTGAAGGACTCCACCTCGGTTTTGAGGAGTGTGAAATTTGCTTTAGAGAAGTTTTTCACTGTGGTTTTCTGGGCAGGGGGTGGGGTCGGGATGTGAATATCCAGTGAGATTAGTTTATGGTCTGATCTTACCAGTGAGGGATACACTTCTGATCTGGAGCATAGAGTCCCCATGTTGGTGATGATCAGGTCCAGTATATTTTCCCCTCTTGTGGGAGTGGTAACAAGTTGTTCCATAGCATTTGAGTTTATAAATTCTAGGAACCTTTGGGCTACGGTGTTGGAGCTAGAGTAATGCTCCCAGTCTATGTTTGGGTAGTTGAAGTCGCCCAATATAATGGTGTTTGGAGAGACCTTCATATTTTCCAGTGTTATCCACCGAGTGGGATTCCTGGGTTTGGGAGGGTGGTCTGTAGCAGGCTATAAACTGGTAGGCAGTTTTACGTTAGTTGCACATGGATAGTCTCTGATGCTTCGTGCTGTGCCACCAACCTGGAGGTGTGGGTATCTTTGACGAATATTGATACTCCCCCTCCTTTTGTGGTTCGGTCCAAGTTTTGGGGCCGAAAAGCATGGTATGAGGTATAACCTGGTAGTGCTGGGGTGCTCTCGGGAGCCTTGAACCAGGTTTCTGTTACTGCACAGATATCGATGTTCTCCATGCTAAGGAGAGTTTCGTGTGCATGCATCTTGAGGTTTAGACTTCTGACATTGAGTAGCATTACTCTTAGTTTCTTATCCCTTGTGATACCTATGGAGGTGGGTTTGTCTTTTGAGCCTTGCCTAAAAAAGACACTATGGGGGTAGCAAGAGCCTTTGCCAATATCCGAAAGCCCAGGGATGACAGGTGCAAGCCGTCCCTAGCGAAGCATCGTGGCTTGTCAAGCATGTCATCCCAGGCTGACAGGCATTGGATCCCCTTTGAATGACACCAATACTTAAGCCAATTGTTGAAATTGATCATCTTGTCTTCATATTGTGCCATCATTCTTGGTGAGGGTAAGATGCTACTCAAGGTCAGGGTCATACCGGCCTGGGCTACATGCTCAGAGAGCTCCTCTATGTCTCTTTTCATGTAATCCAGGGAGGTACGTCTCAGGTCATTCACACCAGCATGGACAATGACTGAGTCATATTTGTACTTGCATTGGAGTGACATGAGTGCTTGTGTTATGTGGCGGATCCTAGCGCCTGACAGGCAGCTCACCGTGACCTTCTCCTTGTTCAGCCTGGTGAGCGGGACGTCAGTGTGCCTGATGATAGAGTCACCTATTACAAGTGTATCAGGTGTGTTGTTTAGCCTTAAGGGCTGTGACTGTTCGGCACACTGGCTTTGTGAGCTATGTGTTGCACGTGTTTTGTTTTGGGGTAGCGGTTGCTTGGGTGTCTGCTTTGGAGGTCTCTGCTGCTTAGGCAGATTTTTATTTAGAGCCTCCGAGTATGTTTTTGTGTGTTTATGTGTTTGGTTTGCTGTCATGGTACGTCTATGTGAGACTGGAATTGTAGTGAGTGTGGTTTCCTTCTCCTCCTGACTGATTACGCCAGTACTGAGTTGAGAGAGCTTAGCCTCCAGTTTAGCTATATGGTTGCATCTCTCACATGTGTTGGAATTTGTTGGGAGGAGGAGAGGGTTGTCTGTGTACATGAGGCAGTTGTAACATTGCCTCAAGATTCCCAGATTCACCAGCTGGACCGGAGAGGAGATTGATAACTGACCTTTGGACATGCTAGAATAGTATTGGGAATTCCTTTATAATTGAAAAAAAGGGCCAATGGGGAACAAGGTACTCAAGGGGAGTTTGTGATGGTGTAGTGCTTTTAATTTTTTAGTGCTGACTTATATAATTGCTTTAGTGAGCAAGTGCCAGGTAACTTAAATGCAATTACATTTTCTTTGCTACCTGTAGTGCTTTGCAGTCCTAGAGCAGTTTTAATTAATGCAGTTGTGTGTGCTCATTCCTTTCAGGTTTCACAGTTTTATTCAGTTCCACATATATTTAAATTACTTCACTAAAATGTAATGACTGTTGTTTAAGTGCAGTCAACTGTATTTGCCCTCAGCGCCTCTGACCCATAAAGAAAGATTACATTTCCTACATAAATCTATTTATGTCCATCTTTTCAGTTATCACCTCTGTTCAATCCCCCATTCAACAATGCCCTGTAATCACAAAGAGATAAATCATGCCATGAGACAGTATATAATGCACTCACTCTGTAACCTCCCCCAAGCACTTTTATCTTTATTTCTACTCCCACTCCCACCACGCACTGAACATATATCCATTCTGGTCTTTTATATCTTGCATCTTAAATGGGTATGATAATATTTGCATACACACAATCCTCCATTTTTTCATTGATAGGTAATTCTAATATTTTCTCTTCAGTCCAGGACCTATACACACCAGTCATCTTCCACTTAGGGAACTCATCTTCCAGTTAGGGTGTTTCCCCTGCTAGACCACTTTACATCTACAAAAAATCACATTGGCATCTTCCCAGAGCACAAGGAACCTTTAGCTCCATCATTGAACACTTAAGTGTTTTTCCCAGTGCCACTTTATGGTTAACAGAGCATTGTAATTATAGCCTGAGTTTGTTACATTGTGCAAGACCTCATCTTACTGTACATTTTAACAGTTGCATAGATCATTCAGCAACATCAGGAGGGTGGCCTAATGGTTAAGGTGTTTCCCTTACAAACACAAGGTTCAGTGTTTGAGTCTCACAAGGAATAATTGGCTAGGCTTAAAATGTCTTGCAAGGGCAGTTAGCTTAGTACTAACCTATGAACATTCAACCAGTTCTAAAGTTGTCATTCTGTCTTGCATATATAATGTACTATCTAATTTTTCATATGCCTAGTAAGATTTGCATTGACTCCTTTACATTTCTAAAACTCCTATTTGTTTCTCAAAGTGGAGTTTTCCTTAATATTTACTGCTTTCAGACCTATCCTGCTGTATTTTCTCATGTCTAACTTTCGTATCACACATATTCATCAGGTCCATTTATACTTAACACTATTGTCGTAGGGCTTCTTTCACTTTAAATATATAAATTATTTCTCATTCATATTCTTGATAAGTCTTCCAAATGTCCTATAAATTCTATATATCAACCTATAATCCTAATTATCCTTCAACCGTATCAGTCAAACAGCTACTTTTACCGATATTTAAAAACCTACAAACCTGTAAATAATCGGATGTTGTCCTCCTCATTCTGCCTCGCATATGGGTCTCCGATCCGAACCTTGGAACTGGCTCAGCCACCTCCCACAAACTTGAACTTCCAGGATCAAACTCCCCACCCTTACCTATTATCCTCTATGCCTCGCACAACCTCCTGAGATCTCGTTTGCTGCCGGCTTACCCAGATGTGATTTCCAAGCTCAGATAAGTTTCGCTTTTTTGCCAGTTTTGTGCTCTATTGCTCTCCTTATTCAGTTAGTTTTGTATTTCTGCTTGTTCCCTACCGTCTTAACATTCTAGTGTGTTAGGCTCCTTACTGTCCCTTTCTTCTCAAGCTTCAGCCCTTTTTCCTTCTCTTCAATCAAAAAAAGAAAGAAGTTTGCAGTTTATAGTTGTAGGTGATTGTTGTGGTTCTTTACTGGATATTTTAGATATCTTACTTATTATAGTCCTAGTTGTGTTCCGTAGTTCTTGTGTAGTGTTTTGTAGTGATGAAGTAAGACCTCATTACTGGCTAATTTGCATGTTTCTTGAATTGCAGTTACTACCGCAGTGGGCAGACCGTGGCTGACCTGCATGTCATGGTGGTAATCTGATGCTTGTGTTGGTAGTGGCATCCTTCTAGTCATTCTTTCACATGTACAAGAACCGGCACACACACCACGGTCAATGTACCTGCCCCTGTCCTTATCTACCCTGCCATGGTTACCCCAACCCTATAAATACTTTAGTGCCATTACAGCCTGTATTTATTAGGCCCTGATGGTCTAGTATATACTCATTGTCCCATCACCCTTATGATATTGGCACCCTTAAGGCACTTCATTTTATCTCTAGTGTCTCCCCCCAACCCCAGTCCCCATTTTGCAGTCTAAGCCTTGGTGTCTAGTGCCCCCCCCCCACCATATTTCTGGCAGCAGTTGAACATGGCCTTTTGTCTGTGTTCACTGTCACAATGTGGTGGGGATGGCCATGCTGATCTACATGGCCAAGTGCTTTCTTGAATTGTTTGGCCATGTAGATACCTTCCTGGAAATGATTGCAGGGAGAAGACACATGACTAATTAGCATATGCTTCTCACCCTGAATGCACTATTAGAATTCGGCACAGATGGGGGGGGGCAGCCCTTTGCAGTGCTAAACATCTTCATGTTGGAGGGCTATGCAGCACCATGTAAGGGAAAAAGGTACCATGCCGTGTACACCTCCATATCTATACGTTGTGGTACTTTAACTCTCTCAGTCCTATAATGCCTTTTTTGCATACTTTCAGTTCACACCCATACCTCCTTATCGTGTCCAGAATTTGTTTGGGTCTGGTTACTTTAACTAATCGAAACTCTCCTTAGCATGGAGAACATCGATATCTGTGCAGTAACAGAAACCTGGTTCAGGGCTCCCGAGAGCACCCCAGCACTACCAGGTTATACCTCATACCATGCTTTTTGGCCCCAAAACTTGGACCGAACCACAAAAGGAGGGGGAGTATCGATATTCATCAAAGATACCCACACCTCCAGGTTGGTGGCAAAGCACGAAGCATCAGAGACTATCCATGTGCAACTAACAGTGGGTAAAACTGCCTTCCAGTTTATAGCCTGCTACAGACCACACTCCCAAACCCAGGAACCCCACTCAGCCTTCCTGAGAACACTGGAAAATATGAAGGTCTCTCCAAACACCATTATATTGGGCGACTTCAACTACCCAAACATAGACTGGGAGCATTACTCTAGCTCCAACACCCTAGCCCAAAGGTTCCTAGAATTTATAAACTCAAATACTATGGAACAACTTGTTACCACTCCCACAAGAGGGGAAAACATACTGGACCTGATCATCACCAACATGGGAACTCTATGCTCCAGACCAGAAGTGTATCCCTCACTGGTAAGATCAGACCATAAACTAATCTCACTGGATATTCACATCCCGACCCCACCCCCTGCCCAGAAAACCACAGTGAAAAACTTCTCTAAAGCAAATTTTACACTCCTCAAAACTGAGGTGGAATCCTTCAAGGCCCCCGGGCCTGTGGAAAATACAGCCCAGACCACAGAATCCTTTATAAACGCATTCTATGAACACCTTCAGGAATGCATGGATCATGCGATCCCAAATAAAACCAAGACCCAATCCTCCAAAGGCAGACGTCCTGTCTGGTGGACCCCAGCCATAAACAAACTATACAATAGAAGGCAGAAGCTACTAAATGATAGAGCAAAATCCCAAAAAGGGAAGGCATCACTGATCAGTATTAGCAAAAAACTACGGGCACACACAAAATTGTCTAAGGCCAGCTTCGAGAGAAAAATTGCACAGGACACCAAGGATAATCACAAGGCTTTCTTTAGTTATGTTAGGTACCTGGGTGGTAATTCCCAGATATGCTCAGAATTAGTCCAAAATGACAAAAAATACACCGAACCCACAAACATTGCCAACATCCTAGCTGACAGGTTCAGCGCAAACTTCTCCCCCCCCTCCCCACCAAAAGGGCAAATATCTATCCCAGCAGAGTGCTGCCCCCCTGACATCTCAGATGCTCAGGTAAGAGCCGCCCTCTCCAAAGCAAAAAACACAGCATCAATGGGACCAGATGGTGTCCCGGGCTGCGTCCTACATGAACTCAAAGAAGAGCTAAACCCAAACATAAAACTACTGTTCAATCCTAGCCTTACTACAGGATATGTGCCCAAAGAGTGGCGTACAGCAACAGTGGTCCCTCTCCATAAAGGTGGTGCCTCAACGGATCCTGGAAACTATCGCCCCATAAGCCTGACTAGCTTGGTCTGCAAAGCTATGGAAAGGATCATCATGGACCTCATAAATAAAGATATTGGGGACCTACAAACACTGGATCCTACCCAGTTCGGCTTTGTTAAGGGCAGATCCTGCCTCTTAAACCTGGTTGATTTCTTTGAAACAGTCACCAAGGCCATTGACGAGGGGAAGGTGGTCCACACAGCCTACCTGGACCTCGCAAAAGCCTTCGATACAATACCCCACTCGGGCATTATAGATAAGCTCACCAGCTTAAATATAAACCCCTATGTCACTAGATGGATTGCAAACTGGCTCAAGGACAGAACCCACATGGTTAGAATTGCTGGAGCCATGTCAGACTCCAAACCAGTTACAAGTGGTGTCCCACAAGGCTCAGTCCTGGGACCTCTCTTGTTTGGTATATATTTCTCGGAGGTACAGGCCAACACGGAAGGACTGTGGCTGACCAAGTTCACAGATGACTGCAAACTGGGTGCCATAATCGACTCTCCAGCCGACACAAGCATCCTCCAAAAGGGCCTCATAGAAACAGACAACTGGTGCCAGAGCCATGGCCTCAAGCTAAATGCCAAAAAGTGTATAGTCATCCCCTTTGGCAAAAACAAAGTGCCCACAAATTACCACATAGGTGGAAATCCATTAAGTACAGAAGTAATTAGGGACCTGGGGACCCAAGTTGATAGCAATCTCTCATTTGACAACCACGTGGCCAAAGTGGCTAGAAAAACATTTTATATAGCCCACCTAATCATGAAGGGATTCACATCTAGATCAAGGGAGGTCATCATGCCTCTTTACTCATCCCTCATCAGGCCCATAATTGAGTACAATGCCCCTTTTGGGATGTACCTTACCAGACACCTGCAGCAACTGGAAAGACCCCAAAAGTACCTCTCCAAGAGGATCAAAGGGCTCAAACAGATGCCATATGCTGCCCGGTTAAAGAAACTCCAGCTCTACTCAGTGGCATACCGCCTGTTCAGAGGAGATCTGTGCCTGACGTATAAAGCCATGTCCAACCCGGAATTAATGGACATGCTGCACCTCAGAAAATCCAAATCCCATCGAGCTACGCGCACGAGAGACTTGAACCTCAGCACTGAAATAAATAGGACATGCTGGAGGGACAGATTCATAACCCAGAGGCTCCCTTCACTCTGGAATAAAATCCCAGTCCAGGTTAGGCAGAGTCCCTCATTGACTCTCTTCAAGAGGAATCTTGATGAGTGGATGGGAGATCGTAGGTTTACCCCGGGTATCACTTCTGTGTCACTGTTAGATCTAACCTCGAAAAAGGGCATAGCAAAATAAATTTAAAATGGGTGGCGAAAGCCAAACACATTCTGGCTAGGCTTATAAATGCCCTAGGGCAGATAGCCTAGTATGAACCTATGAACCTATAATGACTTACCAACTAATAGAAGTAGGTAGTATTAGAAAGGGAAAAGAGTTATTAACAAAATGAGACTAAAATTGCTAGTCTGGGATGTCCTGCAGTGGAAAATTAGAATTTGTCAATTATTCATATTTATGTTCGTATTTTCATAACTGATAGACCTACATTTTATTGAGGTGTATGATGTGAAACACCTATTGGACAAGGACTATTCACTGTCAATGTTAGTTTATATCATGGTATACTGGAAATATTGCTAGTTGTTTGTTAGTAATTATGAAATTAAACCATATTTCCATATGGACTTCAGACAGCTAGTGACTTACAAACTGTTGCATGACATTAGGTGAAACTTTGCTTGTTGAAAAAAACATCTTTGATATTTGCACTGTAAGTTGCACATCTTGAGAGATATCCGGTATTACTAATTATACAATTAAACGTGTTTTCATACATCTATAGAAATCTCAAACATGCACTTATGGAGGAATGGCTTCTTGCCTTGTGAAAGCTTTTGTCTAGTTAACAAAAATGTTCTAGCAATATATGTTTACGTTCTGTAAGTTTTCAAAATATGAAACTCTGTAAAGGCTTTCTAAAAAGTTTAGAAAAAATATAATTTGAGATTTGTGTGCATTACAATGTAATACAGGCGTTATGGAAAAACTATAAATGCACTGACGATTATCACCGTAAAGAATACTTCTCACTGATGATATTGCTATTTATACAGTTTTAATAGTTTTTATAATTCCCAAACTATATTTGTTTATCTTATGCTTTTTTAAGGTTATTTTACAGAAGATGCTTTGGCATGCAAGATGTGTAGGCTGCTAGAGGTGTGACATTCCACACCACATAGGTGTTAAGGAATTAGGGCCATTGTAATAAAATTTGAACTGTTTATTTCTGAACATAGACTTTAGTTGTGGTCTATAGTTAATGAACTCATACCCCTACGTAACCCATCAAACTGTAGTTAACTTATACAGCATTAATGCAGGGCATGCACATTTTATACACCGTTACCAAGTAAAGAGAGGGAACATTCAAATATTGTATTCAGCTGATCCACCCCCAACTCAGTGCAACATGAAATAAACTGACTCAGGGGTCCAGGGAAGTAAATATTGTGGGAAGAAATAGCCAGGGAATTGTTATGGCTAGGCTTGTATAGGCCCTATGGCCGATAGCCTAGTACCAACCTATGAAATCTTTCTATTCATCAATTGCTAGTGTAGGAGACTTTTTGTTTTATATAGTATTTAAACAATAAAGTATAGTATTTAAACAATTTAATTTTATTTTAAATGTATGATAAAGAACATACAGCTGTTGTACTAATTTGTTAAATATTCTTTATGCCCCCGGAGCTAGTCTGATAAAATATATTTTTATCTCTAAAGTTGTAAATGGTTAATTCTTCACTTGTAAAAAAAGTTGTAGAGTTTATCTGAAGTTTCTGTAAGTTATAACATTCAAATTTATGGGCATAACCATCCTCCTTATGTAACAATCCATAGTAGAACAGGTATAATGAATTAAATATTCTTTTTAATTGCCATTGTGAATATATAGGGAATCTTTCTGTTTTTAATTTGTAAATGGTTAATTTCACAACTTAGTTATTACAGACTTCTTAAAGCATTATGAAGTATTGTTTGATGTTTAGATTCAGACATTTAGTCATAATTAACCTTCAGACTTAACAGTTCCTTTTGGAAATAACAGTTGCCAAGTTTGGTAGCTACTAAATATAATTCAGTCCAAAATAGAAGTAAATGTTACTCAAATAGCTTAAACTTAGCTTTTCCCAAATTCAGCTGTTTCATAAACTCACTTTGAACCGTTAAAACTTATTTATTCATCTTCAGTCTGGATATGCAGTTACAAGCTAGTGGGTGTTCTCAGCCATGATCTGACTTTTCATTCATCCTCAGCCTCTTCTGACATGTCAACACCTAGTAAATCAGCAACCTTTTTATCTTTCTGATGATGAATAAAGGCTGAAGATGTCATTATTTTACAATTCCAGTTGAATTTTAACACCACAAGAAAGGATAGTTTGAATTTCAGTGTTCTGCACTCACTGTCCTGGAAAGCTTCTATGAACAGCGTGCTGTGTTGAGAATGCAGTCAGTCTGTCAACAACCATCTCTTCAATTGGCAATAGATCAGAGACATTGCACCAAAACACCTTTCAGAGACAATGGAGTTTTCTCTTTTCTCCACTGTTGTGTGACCTCATAGGCAGTATATATAATTGTGGATGCTGAGGATGGGAGGCTTGCCTCCCTCATTGGGGTACTGGGGATCTTGCCCTCCTTGCAAAAAATGCTTTTGAGAATTGCCAAAAGGTGTTTCAGCATAATTTTTTCTGACTTATTGGCAGTCGAAGAAATGACTGTTGATTGTCATGAATAAGCAGTATTATAAGGCTACCTCCAAAACAGTGGGCAATTCGCTTCACCAACCATCTTGCTAGTTGCTATAATCTCCATATTACCTGCTTTTTAACACAATATAAAACCCACCAGAATCTGCCTAGGATTCCCTTACTGAACGCCAGACTCTGTTCCATTATCATCACTATTAACCCCCTTTCATCTATTTTCTTTATGAGGTCAGGGTGTCATGTCAGCTATCACCACTTGTTTTTCAGTGCCACTCTCCTACCTCCTTTGACACTCTATTCCATCTCACTTTCTTCCTGGCTCTCCCAAATCATCATCATCATCATCATCATCTTCTTTCGGCTGTTCCCATTAAGGGTCACCACAGCGGATCATCTGTTTCCATTTCTTCCTGTCCTGTGCATCTTGCTCTGTCACACCAACCACCTGCATGTCCTCTCTCACCACATCCATAAACCTTATCTTAGGCCTTCCTCTTTTCCTGTTACCTGGCAGCTTCATCCTTAGCATCTTTTTCCCAATATACTCTGCATCCCTCCTCAGCACATGTCCAAACCAATGTAATCTTTCCTCTCTGGCTTTGTCTCCAAACCTTCCAACCAGGGCTGACCATCTAATATACTTATTCCTAATCCTGTCCACCCTCATCACACCCAGTGCAAATCTTAACATCTTTAACTCTGCCACATCCAGCTCTAACTCCTGCCTTTTTGTCAATGCCACTGTCTCCAACCCATATAACATAGCTGGTCTCACTACCCTCTTGTAGACCTTCCCTTTCACTCTTACTGGTACTCGTCTGTCACAAATCACTCCTGACACTCTTCTCCACCCAATCCATCCTGCCTGTACTCTCTTCTTCACCTTTCTTCCACACTCACCATTACTCTGAACTATTTATCCCAAGTATTTAAACTCATCCACCTTCACCACCTCTAATCCTTGCATCCTCACCATTTCTCTATCCTCCCTCTCATTCACATACATATATTCTGTCTTAGTCCTGCTGACCTTCATTCCTCTTCTCTCTAGAGCATATCTCCATCTCTCCAGGGTCTCATCTACCTGTTCCCTACTCTCACTACAGATCACAATGTCATCTGCAAACATCATAGTCCACAGGGACTCCTGTCTGATCTCATCTGTCAACCTGTCCATCACCTGGGTCTCCCAAATAATTTTCATCAAATCTTCTGTTTTCCTACACATATACCCAAACCACTGTAATCTGTTGTCATTGACCATCTCTGCATTTAGAGCTTCTTTGGCTATTACTGTGTCATCATTTCTTTGTCCCACAGTGTGCATCCTACCACCCATCCAAGGCACTTGTAGGGTCATAGGTATTTACTAGGATAATGACAACAAGGGCCTTTTTAAGCCTAGCTATGCACCCCAAATCTCTTACAAGTTCTGCTACCCTTGATAAGTGTAAGCAGGGGCTTAGGAGATGAAACATTTACAAGCTAGGGCCTGGGAGATGAATGATTTACAGGTTACTTGTGTCCATTAGAGACATAGGTGCCAAACCAAGGATGGATTTCCGGTTTCCCATCCAGTTGTCCAAGTTGCATTTGAATTAGGTTTTCCATCACCTCTAGCATCCCCAGCTGCTGCCTTCACTTCTCAGGTTTCTGTACCATACAAAAGTACTAGTTTCTCCACTGTTTTGTACATGTTACTGCAGTCATAGCAGTCTTTTATCCAATTTGAGACCCATAGAGTCCTTGGGAAACCTACTTCAATCCACCATTATACTTTTAATATAATCCAATTTCAGCTTTTCCTCACCTACCAAAACAAAAACAATGAGTAATAAGGTTACACAGGAAAACCAATTGGTTAAAAAATGCAAAAAGAAAAATCTGCCAAAGCTAGACTTTCCACTGTGTGATACCTTAAACCTCTTGTATCAGAGAGAACATGGGATATATGTAAATTACCCTTTAAGGATATCAGGTGTTTCAGCTAAATGGCAATACTGAATGTCCATGACTTTTTCTTTTAATTTTAAGTCTATTTATGGACAATTTCAGGCCAATAAAGCCAAACTCTGGGTACTCACTGGCCTAATGGGTACTTTATTGGCCTGAAATTGTCCATAAATAGACTTAAAAGTAAAAGAAAAAGTCATGGACATTCAGAATTGCCATTTAGCAGAAACACCTGATACCGGTAAAGGGTAATTTGCATATATCCCATGTTGCCTCTGATACAAGAGGTTTAAGGTATCACACAGTGGAAAGTCTAGCTTTGCTAGATTTTTCTTTTTGTGTTTTTTAACCAATTGGTTTTCCTGTGTGACCTTTATTACTCATTGTTTTAGTTTGTTGGTTGGAATATTTTGTAGTCACCCGTATGTCTATGGATATCAGTTGGGTATGACAACCCTGTCATTTGCAAGTCAAACATTCCTCTTATGCTTTGCTGATGATGCCATAAGAAGGCAGAAACATGCATTTCTACAGCTAGAGGGGTTTGTCTTTACTGGCCTGAAATTGTTCATAAATAGACTTAAAACTCAAAGAAAAAGTTGTGGACATTCAGAATTTCCATTTAGCTGAAACACCTGATAGCCTTAAAGGGTAATTTGTGTATATCCCATGTTCCCTCTGATACAAGAGGTTTAAGGTATCACACAGTGGAAAGTCTAGCTCACCTACCAAAACTCCAAAAAATCCCTAAATTACCTTTATTCTGTATCTTGTTTGGCTATGAAATTTGGTTCCTTTTGGTCTGATTTTTTTTCCTTTATTTCCAGTTTGTTGAAAATGTCTTCCAAATGTTTTTTTTTATCATCAGTATGGCTTCTTTGTGCTTCTGTAAATTTTTCACTAAGTCTATGTAACCATTGGTAAGTGTTTAAGAAACACGTCCAAACAAGCCTGTCAAACTACTCTTGAGAAAACTACATTGATACCATAAAACATTATTTTAGTTTACCTTGAATTTAACTGGGTATAAGCACTGATCCCATTAGAGCTATTTCAGTCTCAGCCTGGACTCGGGTGCCAGAACCTTCAGTTCCTAGAGAGGGTATTTCCCCTTTGTAAAGAATTCTGTTGGGAGCAGTGCAGTTGACAGCCAGTCCATGAATACCATTTGTGATCCCCATGGGGGACCAGAACCTGGCTTGAGATAGGTATGACCTGCCTTGGGGTGCACAGTCTGATACCTAAGGGTCCAGAACACTTGGAACAACAGGGATAAGGCCAGTCAAACTAGAATAAAATTGGTTTTGACCAGCATTTATGTGCTTCAGGTCTTCATACTGGTGTTTTAACAGAAGTCCTCAGCCTTTTCATAGACAATACCACAATGATGTGGTGCATCAGCAAACAGGAGGGCACATGCTCTTATATCCTGTCCAGGCTAGCCGTGGTGGCTTGAGTTCTGGCAGAGTACATCTGTCTCCATGCTTCCTACATTCTGTAACTAGAGAATGCATTGGCAAATCAGCATCCACGAATGAAAGCTGAATGCAAAGGCATACAAATGTTGCTTAGGGATACAAACCCATGAAATCCCAAATTTCTGTTCCAGGTACCCTTAGAAAGCAGTTCTAGGAGCGTTTGAATTTCTAGGCTTGGTACAAAGTTTTCTGAATACCTTTCCTTGTCCTAATTTTTGAAACTGAATTGACTGACATATATGCAAGACTGGGCTAATTCAGTCATGGTGGCACCCCTTTGACCAAGTTAACAAGTACTCTGCTTGCTCAGGGACTTGAGGGTAAGAGGTGGCAATTGTTATCCATACTATGCAACCTTCTGACACAGCAGCAGGAGACCCTGGTGCACCAAAGAGCAAAAATACCCAAGACTTGCTGTCTGGAAAATTGAGCATTGATTCCACTTGTGGAGTTTTTCCCTCACAAGGACAATTAGAGACTAGAAGTCCTAATGCTAGAAAATCCTACCTGCAAGACTGGACCAGGGTTTCTCTTTGGTGCAGAACTAGTTGAAATAATCCCCAAGATACCTTTTGTTTAAAAAGATGTCATTTGTCTCTACATTATTTGACAAATACCTTTATTATGTATCATTTAATAAGCAGCTGTCAACTATTTCTGCTTTGCTGCCATTAAAGCCATCATGACTAACTGTACCCTTGGGAAGGCAGTGTTTGAAAGAGGTACTGAATTTGAGGCCATGAAGGAAGATAGCTCCTTCCACACAAAGCTTGAATTTCTTTTTGTAAGCTGACCCTTGTTCCTTTTGAACTTACATGGTCAACACACACACAACACACACACACACACACATACACACACACACACACACCCCTGTCAACTGTGCAGATTTTCGTAGAATGTCCAGACGTTTTCCTCAAAGTTAGGATCTATTTATCATAAATATGTGGTTTTCTGGCAAATCATTGAGGGCTGAAGTCAGAAAAAATATTCAGACATTTGCATTTCAGACTTAAGTTCATGCTAATGCAAAGTCTGTTATTCTATCAACTTTCTAAATTTGTAAGAGCAATATTTAAAAAGTGTCCCTATTTTGGGGCCATCGTGCCCTATTATTTATGACTTTACCCAGATTTCTTGTTCTAAGAGGTCAAGAGATATGACACACACACACACACACACACACAACACACACACACACACACACGCACACGCACACACACACTGAGAGCGATCAAGCAATCCCAGCAAAGGAACAAAAATAGGGATGGATTTCAAATATTGCGCTTATAAACTTAGTTCTTTTATATTTAGTATAATAACTATATATAAAACTTCATACACTGTGTTGTATTCATTTTAGAGGTCAAATAGGTTTTGTGGCTCTCAATGAATTTTATTTGGTGGGAGAGGGGCCACAAATGGCTCTTTTGATAGTGAAGGTTGCAGACCCCTGACGTATCCTATGCCCACAAATGGCCCAATTCTGATGCACATGATAAAGTGTAACTGTTGTCTGGGCTTCTCACATTTAGATACGTCTTGCTGTATATGCAAAACCTTTGGCCAAAGGGCCATTGTGGAGCACCAAAATAAACTTATTTTGAAAAGGTATCTCACAGCCCTTGGGAGAGAAAATGTACCTTCAGGTTCAGAAAAATCTTTTCCTGTTTCTCCTTCTGCTTTTTCTTCTTCTCCTTTAAGAAGCCAGCTATGAAATTGAAAGAAATGGATAAGGAAAGAGAAAAAGAAAAATCTAAGATATCGAGAAAGAGGTCTCTAACTCACACATTCTCTTCGGCTCCAGTTACTAAAACTACAAAACCTTCAGAGCCCCACCGCTTTTGTCTGATCCAACACTTATTTGATGCACCACACCACTGAGATTCTCACTGGAGCCACTTTCTTCTAGGCTGCATTCACCTATACTGCAGGAGAAGCTGTACCATCATTCCAGTTCCCCTCTGCTGTTTCAGGGATTTGGTCAGCCTGATCTACCAGGAGCCTTAGCGAATCAGACATGGACAAGATGATGACATTTCTTCAGCCCCAGATCCAGCTGGGGGTGCTCCTGGCTCTGGCTACCACATTTTGATCCAGCATCCACCCAGGGCAGGTCTGCATCAAAGCTTAGGATTTGTTCTTCTTCAACACTAATGAGTCCTTTGATTTGGTTGGCTGTGATGCTTTCAGAGCTACCTGAGTCCTGGAGCCAAGTGGTCAGCACTGACTTTGACAGGGTAAGTACTGAACTGAGATCTTCAGAACAGTTCCTTCCTCTTGGAGCCTCCAGTAGTCATGGAGCAGATTTTCAGCCATTGTGGGAAACAGTGCTGAATTAGGCAGTTCAGCTGTGATATTAGCATCAGATCTGAGCTGTATGGTAACCAGGGATGTGCCTACTTTGATGGTTTCGACTCCTAAGGCTACGCTCCCCAGTCCATATCAAACTCTGCTTTTGAGGCTTTTGAGAGAATACTCTCTCTAAACCCAGAGAGAGGACTACCCCTTGACCTTGGATCCATCCCTCCCCCAAGGGGTTTCCCAGAGTCCAGAAGTTATTCTAACCAGAAGCTTTTAGTCGACTTCTCCAGAAGGGACTATCTCCAGCTTCTGAGTCCTCCCCACAGCAACCCACTGGGAGGTACACAGGAAGTAATCATGAAAACGAGGCACATGGATTCCACTCAGGAGTCTGTCACCACTGATACTGACTTTGATGAAGGAGACAGTGCTCCAAGATCTCCCTTTGTGGATGTTTCATTTGGAAAAATCCTTAAGCTACTTAGACAGAAAGGGGGATGGTCCTCCCAAAGCCTTCTATAGAAGAGTCAGCCTTTATCAAGGCTTTTGGTTCTGGCCCTTGTATGTCTTGAGTAGTCGCACCCACTGTTGGCATAGATGTTATCTCTGAGAGGGCATGGAAGGAGCCAGGCAGAGCTGCACCCATCCCTAAGAAACCAGATAATTTCCTCATCACTCCTAAAGATCATCCCCATTGGAGCAAGGGCATAGCCATGGATTTTATTGTAGTGGCAGCAGCCACCAAAAATAAACTAGCACAGCAAGGTTACTCTGTCCATCCACAGAACAGGGAGTCTTTTGTGTTGGATAGATTTGGGAAGTGAGTTTACACCTCATCAACTTTCTCTGTGGAATGTTGGATTATTTGGCACACGTTGCATGTTTTTTGATAGATTTGACTAAGAAGATCTCCAAATCACTCCCAGGGGACCTTGTCTGTGGATCATAGAAGTCCATTGACCTGCAGCTGTCTACCCTCCAGCCCTTGTCTAATGTCTGTATACATCTTATCTCCAGTACCATGGAAGGTGTGCTTAGAAGGGCCACCAGAGATATATCCATCAGGAGACTTTGATATTGCTCTGTGATTTTTGCATCTTTTATAAATGCTGTTTACAACAGATCAACACTGTTTGTTCCCAAAGGGAAAGAGACAATTACTAAAAGTGCAAAAGATGGTAAACTCCTTTCAGCCATAGGGATGAAATGCAAAGGACCTTCTCAAGCCAGCAGAAAGGAGGCAAGAGGATTTGATTCTGCAAATCTCAAGGGTTTACACCTGCCACTTCAGGAGACTGATCTCCCTGTGGCAAAGGGGGGGGGGACTCTTGTAATGGTCATTGCCATAAGGGCAGAGGTGGTCATCATAATCAAGGCTTCAGAGGACCTTGCTCTGAAAAGACTTTTTAGCATTCTTGAATGGTTGCACAACTGTAGTGCTGTGGAGGCATTTGGTAGTGCTTATACCTGTATCCAGTAACATAGACAGCCATCACCCAAGACAAATGGGTGCAGAGGATTATAACCAGAGGCTACTCATTCCCTTCCACTGTCCTCCCTTAACCCCAAAAAGACTTTGTGACTTTGTATGTTTTTCCTTCCTTTGGCCTCATCTCGTACACCCTTCCTGGGTGCTGGGCTCTGCTCCATATCTGTTACTCATTGTGGTCATGTCACCCGGACATTCAATCACTAATGTTGACTGCATGGTTTCTCATTTCCAATGATGGCTAGACAGTCCAGTTTTAGATCCTTTGTGTTCATATTCTGACTTCTTCCCAGAAGACTTCCACTTGTAAGATTTACAAAAACAAATGGAAAACAAGCCTTATCTGCAAAGCCATGGAGAGGATCATAATGGAACTCATAAATAAAGACATAGGGAACTTGCAGACTTTGGATCCAACTCAGTTTGGCTTTGTCAAAGGCAGATCCTGCCTCTTAAACTTGGTTGACTTTTTCGAGACAGTCACCAAGGCCATTGATGAGGGAAAGGCAGTCCATACAGCCTACCTCGACCTGGCAAAGGCCTTCGACACAATACCCCACTCAGGTATCATCGAAAAACTCATCAGCTTGAATGTAAACCCATACATCACAAGATGGGTTGCAAACTGGCTAAGTGACAGAACCCACAGGGTCAGAGTTGCTGGAGCCATGTCAGACTCAAAGCCTGTCACAAGTGGTGTCCCACAGGGCTCAGTCCTGGGTCCACTCTTGTTCGGCATCTACTTTTCTGAAGTACAAGCAAACACAGGAGGGTTATGGCTGACAAAGTTTGCAGATGACTGCAAACTGGCGCCATAGTCGAAAAACACATCTGACACAGATATCCTCCAGAAGGGCCTCACAGAAATGGATAACTGGTGCCAGAGCCATGGCCTGAAGTTAAACGCCAAAAATGCATAGTCATACCCTTTGGGAAAAACAAGGCTACCCCTAGCTACCATATAGGTGGCAATCCACTGAGCACAGAAAAGTCATCAGAGATCTGGGGACCCAGGTTGACAGTAGCCTTCGCTTGACACTCATGTTGCTAAAGTAGTTAGGAAAACCTTCTATATCACCCACCTGATCATGAAGGATTCACATCTAGATCAAGGGAGGTCATCGTCCCCTGTACTCATCACTTATTAGACCTATGATTGAGTACAATGCCCGCTCGAATGTATCTGACCAGACACCTGCTGCAGCTTGAAAGGCCCCAAAAGTTCCTCACCAAAAGGATAAAGGGTCTCAAAATATGTCTTATGCTGCCCGACTGAAAGAACTCCAGCTCTATTCAGTCTCATACAGCTTGCTCAGAGGTGACCTGTGCCTGACATATAAGGCCATGTCAAACCCAGATTTGATGAATATGCTTCACCTCAAAAAATCTAGATCCCTCAGAACCACAAGGGCGGGAGACTTAAACCTTGACACGGTTATAAATAGAATGTGCTGGAGGGACAGATTCATCACCCAGAGACTCCCTATGCTGTGGAACAAAATCCCGGTACATGTGAGGCAGAGCACCTCTCTGGTCTTGTTCAAGAGGAATCTTGACCAATGGATGGGAGATTGCAGATATACCCCAGGGATTACTTCAGCGTCACTGCTTGACAGAGGCACAGCAAAATGATAGGCATAGTTTTTATTCAAACTAAAGGGGTGGCGAAAGCCACATAACTATGGGCTAGGCTTATAAATGCCCTTGGGCAGATAGCCTAGTATGAACCTATGAACCTATGAACCTAAAACATTTTCTATCTAGACAATTGAGAATAATCTTGATCCTTTTTTGGCTTCTCTTCTAGCAGCAGTCTTGGAAATTTTTTTCCCCATCTTTTTCAGAATGATACCAGTTACTCCACAATCAGATTACAATTACCGGCCATATCTTCCTTTCACATTAATGAGATTCATACACCTATTCCATCTTTAAGACTATCTAAAGCTTTCCTTAGAGAAGCTTTTCTGTTATGCCTCTCACCTACAATTTTACTGTAAGCCTTAACTAGGCCTCCCTTTGAACCTGCTGCTAAAACTGATTCTTCTACAAGAATTTCTGAGCTCCATGCTTTTTCTGGAAAGCCTCCATACCTGGTCTTTTGCAAAGACAGTGTGCTTGAAAACCAACCTTTTTTTTCTTGAAAAAATGGGTTCTGAATCATCTGTCAACCAGTCCACAAATCTTCCTGTCTATCAGTTATGATTCTGTTTACATCGGCCAAAAGTCTTCAGGATACCGATCAGTTGTTTGTCTCTTACTCCCCTGTTAAGATGGGACAGGAGGTATCCACTCTCTTCTGTTTGCTGTCTGAACATGTATCTTATGCTTACAAAGGAAGGTATTTATCACTGCCAACACCCTAAAAGCCCATTCTATTAGGTATGCAGTGTCATCGACAGCCTTTTTTTCCAGAGAACCCCTTGATGACATCTGTGCAGCTGCTGCCTGGTCCAAGGTCCAAACCTTCATTTGCTATTTTAAATTGGACATGCAATCCAGATCAAGAGCATCTTTTGGTTCGACTGTGCTCTGGAGTATCCTTTTTTTAAGACCACGTAGGTGTTACAGCAGCTGGGGATTATGTATTATACATTGAGGAATGGACAGAAAAGGCATCGGATATGAACGTTATGTACTCACCCTAATGAAATATCTGTGTTGTCTGGTTTTGTCCCGCCCTTCCATGTATTTTATGATATTTGGCATTTTAACTCCTGGACTGCTGTGGCTGACTTAGTCTTGATTGTTAAGAGGTTCCTTACCAAGACTGTGAATCGGCTGGCTTCTTTACTTCTGTCTTCGACACTGTATAATTGCCTTTATTTTTATAGGCAAACTTGATCTCAGGTAGCCAGGTTAACACAGGGGGATTATGGGTAAGCACTGGATGTAATGCTTGAAAGTGGCCAACGTTATATCCAAGTCTGATCCAAAGACCCATATGTTAAGGAAGGATAGAAACAGACAACAAAGATTTATCATTATGGTGAGTACATAACTTTCATATCCCTACCAGACCAGTGAGCCTTGTGCTGAACATAGCACAGTTGTTGGAGTGTACACTATAATCGCAGATGTTCATGTAAGATCACTGTTGCAGTATAGACTGTTTCCTTGCATCCCCCCTGCCTAGTGCTGTTTCTTATTTTGGGATAATTATGTTCCTTTCTGGGAGATGGTTTCTCTGTTTGGACAGCAACATTGCCCCGAGGATAGAGTAGATTATGTCATAATGGTCACCGATAATTGCAAATTGTATTCCATAGGTTACCGACAAGTTACTGATTTCTTGCAATGCATTGTTTGGAGAGTTGAATATTTTACATGAGTCATCAAGTACATGTGCTTGAGGCTGAGAATCCATCTAAGAAGGTGTCTTCATAGCTATTTACTCAGACCAGTTTCAGTGTTATGTCTTTTAGCACTACTGTACTGTTTGCTTTTCAGTACATTCTCATTGTTATCTGTTTCCACAAAACATGGTGTTTGATAATAAGCATGTCTTTGTACACTTACCCCACCAACAAAAGCTGACTTAATTATTCTGCATAGCGAATTGTCTTGCGTGTCAGCTGGTGACTTAATTATTCTGCATAGCGAATTGTCTTGCGTGTCAGCTGGTGACTTACTTATTCTGCATAGCGAATTGTCTTGCGTGTCAGCTGGTGACTTACTTATTCTGCATAGCGAATTGTCTTGCGTGTCAGCTGGTGACTTACTTATTCTGCATAGAGAATTGTCTTGCGTGTCAACTGGAGTTAAATTTCAGCACCGTAATAGCAAAATGTCTTCCCTCTCTGTTCCTTCTTCTACTTCTTAAGCGGACCACCTTACTTCTCTTTGTAAGCTTTTGACTTCAGGAATATCACGGACATTTTTTTGGCTCATTCATGTCACTTGGAAGAATTTGCTTATTTATTTATTTACATTTGTTTACTGGGAAAATTCCGACTGGACGCAGGTCCTTTTTCAGCGGATGCCCGGGGAGAAAAGCTCCACATCATGTATATGATAAATAGAGATACAAAGTTGCAGCAATAGTAAACAACATTACAGGTTTTTGGCTTTAATACAATAACAAGATATTGATTATCAACAGTACATACAGAAAATGTTGTAAGTTAAGATAGTTTCTTGTCGTTTATAATATTAGTAACAAAGTTGTCAGACGATGTTAAACTATGTAAAGACAACTAGCTATTTCTGACTGTGGTTAGTAGTGGCGGTAGTATAGTTGGGTTAAGAGTCTAGGTGAGGGGGGAGGTAAGTGTGGGGGTGTTAGTCTGGATTAGAACAAGGAAAAAGCCAGTGCAGATTTACGTGGAATTTGAGCGCAGTCTTGAAAAGGCTGCTGGAAGATAGAGTAGTTATAGAGGGTGGAAGATTGTTCCAAAGTTTAGATATGGTACATGAAAATATGGCTTCTCCTGCTGAGTTTTGGGTTTGATAACAGTGAGTTGATTTTTGTTGCTTGATCTTAGGGGCCTAGTGGAGTGATAAGGTTGGATAAGGGTTTAAAGGGAAGGGATGTTATGGGGTGGTTAATACGTTTATGAGCGAGGGTGAGTTGATTAAAGTGAAGAAGTTGTGGGAGTTCTAGCCAGTTTAGTTCTTTAAATGAGATACAGTGATGGCTGCAGTAGGAGGTTCCAGTGGCAAATTTAGCAATTTTGTTGTAACAAGCATCCAGCTTGTGTAGGTCTGTCTAAGTTTGGTAAGTATGGGGGATGCATAGAGTAGGGTGGAGATTAGCTGGGAATTGGCTATGGAGATTCTAGCCTCCTTGGTTAGGAATTGGCGGCTTCGATATAATGCACCAAGTTTCTTGTGAACTTTTTTTATTGTGAGAGGTATATGAGTGTCAAATCTAAGTTTGTTGTCTATTTCCACACCGAGTAATTTTGTGTGTTGTGATGGTGAGATGATGGTATTGTCTTTGGCAAGAATGTTGAAGTGGGGGGTGTTTTGGGTGGGTTTGGAAGGTTGGAACAGGAGAAGTTTTGTCTTACTTGGGTTGAGTAGGAGCTGAGCATTGGATAGCCAGCTTTCTACAGAAGAGAATGATTCCTGTGTGATTTGTTGTAGTTCTGGTAGACTGGGGGCAGAGCCGATGAGAGTAGAGTCATCTGCGTACTGTATAAGAGATGCTTGTGTGGTGGCAGTATGTAGGTTGTTAGTGAAAAGTGAGAATAGCAGAGGGCCAAGGATAGACCCTTGGGAAACTCCGAGAGTAACTGGGAGGCTAGGTTATATGTTATCGTCCCAGATTACTGATTGCTGGCATCCGTGTAGATAGCTGTGGAACCAGTAGTAGGCTGATTGTGAGAAGGAGAGGTTGTGGAGAGTAGAGAGTAGTAGCTCATGAGATTGGTGTCAAGGGCCTTTGAAAGATCTAGAAATATGGCAGTAGAGAAAAGGCCATTGTTTTTGTGATGAAGTATAGTGTTGATGAAGTATAGTGGAGAGCAGAGAGGAGGTAGTGCTGTGATATGGCCTGAAACCATGTTGGATTTTGGAGAGCAGATTATTAGCTAGGAGGTAGTTGGAGACCTGGGTGTTGATACATTTTTCAAGTATCTTGGAGAGAGCGGATAGGATAGCAATGGAGCGGTAATTGGAGAGGTCGGTGGAGGGGTGCTTTTGTGGAGGGGAATGATGTGGGATATTTTCCATATTGAGGGAAGATAGCCTTCTGTTATGGAACGGTTAATTAGAATTGAAATTGGGTAGGCTAGTGTATCAGCTGCAATTTTCAAGTATTCAGAGGGAAGGTTGTCAACTGCGAGTTTGGTGGGTTTAAGTTTTCAAAATAGTCTTTTTATGTTGGAGGCAGGTACTGAGGTGAAGAAGAAAAGAGGAGTGGGGGTTTAGGGTTAGGAGTTGGGGGGCTGTTGTAGGGAAGTGTTGTTTGTTTAGAGATGTTATAGTTTCAGTGAAGTGTTTGTTGAAGGATTCAATAATACTGCTGGAGGAGGGGGAATGGACGGCTGGGGGCTATCAACCTTCCCTGGGTGGAGGATAGTGTTAATAGTGGACCAGAATTGCTTAGGGTTGTGGTTGGTCAAGTTTAGGGTGGATTTATTGTAGAGGGATTTGTCTAATTTTATATGCTTTTTGGCTTTATTGCACAGTTCAAGGAATGATTGCTTATCTGAGTTATTTTTTGTTAGTCGCCAGTGCTCCCAGGCCTTATCTCTGGATTTCATTAGGGTTCTGGTGGTCTTTTGTAACAATGGGGCATGCCTGGATCTGACTTTGGTATTTCTTACAGGAGTATGGGTGTTTAGGATGGAGAGGAAGGTACTGTTGAAGAAGTGGATAGCTTCATCTCGGTTGAGGTATTTTAGTGGTTACCAGTTAATTTTCTGCAGGGAGGAGATGGAGTTGGGGTTGAAGTTGGACTTGTTCAGTATTTGCCTGTGGATAATGGGCTTGAGACTGTTTGTGTGGTGCCGAATTAGGAAAGTGGGGGAGTGGTCACTTAGACTGTCAGGTAAGCAGCCTAATAGGTAAGAGTGAGGGAGCTTTGTTGACTAGGATCCAGTCAAGTAAGGTATGATTGTTAGGGTTTTTGTTGATTCGGGTAGGGGATTGAATGAGTTGAGTGAACCCATGGAGATTAAGGTGAATGGTTGGGAGACAGATATTACAGGATAGCCAGTTGATGTTAAAGTCACAGAGAATAATGGTTTCCTGGGGTAGAGATGGAGTAGAACCCAAAAAAAGGAACTGTGGCAATTTTGTTTTTGCCTTGGTTCGAGGTAGAGATAGAGTAGCCCAGCTCAGGAGATTTTCTAGGGGTGTAATATTTTGCCCTGGTGGGAAATAGCATCCTATAATATTGATTGTTTTGTTTGGGGTTTAGTTTGAAATTGGCATAATCAAAATTGCTTGTTAGTTATTTGAAACCTGAGCCATGATATGTTGAAACAGAGCAGTAAAAACTCTGTTAGTGACCTTTGCGGAGTGTTAATATGTGCCCTTAACACACTGAATGGATAACGGCAACTACAGCTTTTTGATTCATGGTATTTGATCATTTAGTAATATACCTTGTGTATTCTTATCCGCGGTGGTGGTGCTGCAATAGCGTTGTCGCCTCACAGTAAGACGCTGTCCGGTTCAACTCTCAGTTAGAGTGTCTTCTGCTTGGAGACATGTGTGAATTGGCGTACCTTCGTTGAAGGTTGTGTGTCAGAGCTGGCAACTCGGTACGTAAAAATCAACTGCCAATCATTAGCGGACCGGAGTTCCGCTGTGGCGACCTCTAACTGGAAAAAGCCGAAAGTCACAACAACATTCTTAACTAGTGGATGATAACTGTGCAATTTTCTGCATAGTTTCTAATTAGTGAAGCATATAGACATGCAAGAGATCCATTGTAACTGGCTTCTTTGCTGTAGTTACCTTTATTTAACAACTTTGTTCTACAGGTTAGTGCGTCTTGTCATGTAGTATATACAGTGCTTAAAACTTTCTCAGATGAAACAGTTTCACAG
This sequence comes from Protopterus annectens, assembly GCF_019279795.1. NCBI lineage: Eukaryota > Metazoa > Chordata > Ceratodontiformes > Protopteridae > Protopterus > Protopterus annectens. The sequence goes on from NC_056743.1 coordinate 457,936,742, forward strand.
TTTGTGAAAAGGAAGGCAAGTATAGGAATGTACACAGGCCTGAGTGTAGACAGCAATAAAAGCACTTGATCAAAACATACTAAAACTAAATCAGGGATTTTAGCATGTAGAATCATCCTAATTAAAAAAAAATGCTAGCAGGAAGTGGTGTCCTCCTCAGTCCCTTGTATATGACAGTTTCAAGTTATTAGCATATGAGGGAATGTCATGTTTTGTGGGGGGGGGGTCGCTGCTGTGTAATACCTTAGTGGCCCTTGCCGTTTCATTGACACACTTACATATGCTCCCTTTTCAGGATTCTTTAGCAACACATGCAGTTGTGAACTTCTTGCTTGAGTGTGCTATTATGCAGTTGCTATCTGTGGTAATATGGTTAATAATGTAGATGCCATACACCTTGGCCTTTTTTCAATTTATAAAATAGATGTTCATCATGTTGATTACCGCTGCAGTAGCCTTAGCTATATGGGTCATATTCCTTTATGGCTTAACTTCTGTCTGAGTTGATAATACAATTATTTTTGTACTTTTTTTTAATTTCTCCAAGTCTTTTGCATTTCTTATACCATGACAGGAATGGACCCCATTCCTAAGTCAGGGTAAGATTAACATTCATGAAATCAGTATTGTTTCAATCTTTGATGTTAACCAAAAGTGCTCTTTGCAGCATTCTCAGAGTGCTCAAAATTGACTCCTCCTATAATTCATATGCAGTTACATCTATCGGTAGCATATGTAAATATGACTGTAAATTCTTTTTTAAGAATGTGCATTGAATATACTGTAATTCTCCTGTTGTTTTCCTGAAAAAAAAAAAAAATCCTTGTTTCCCGCCTTTCCTAAACTAGAATAGTCCCTTATACAGGCTTTGCTGTATTCTGGACTTATGGATAGTTCCTGTGTTGCCCATTTCCTTACTTGGATAGAAGGAAGTTTCTTTGCTCACCAGTGGGAGTGGGGAGCCTTGAGCAGCCTATCTGTCCCTGAAGGAGTGACCTCAGCACAAAAATATTGTAGTAATTGGCCGTTTTGGGCCATTTCTAGCTCTTTGAAGTTCCCTGCATAAAAACCCGCTTTAGTGCGGCTTTGCACGACAGCGATAGCGCAGCATCGGGCAGCGCCGCTTAATCGGGTTTAAACTATTCCCGGCTCCACAAAGTCTGCTCTTCACTTTTTCCCGTAGAACTGCTCTATCTCTCAAATTAAACACCCTATTCTCAGTCTAAGACCCTGCACTTGCCCAAATAAGCAATCTTACACTAATAAACTAAAAGCACTACATCCTCATTTACTCTCCACAATTACCTTGTCTCCTATTGGTCCTTTGTAATTAAGTGATAAAAGAGTTCCCTTTACTACTCTAGCATGTCCAAAGGTCAGTTGATGGTTTCCTCTCCAGTCCAGCTGGTGAATCTGGGAATCTTGAGGCAATGTTACAACTGCCTCATGTACACAGACAATCCTCTCCTCCTCCAAACAGGTTCAAACATATGTGAGAGATGCAACCATATAGCCAAACTGGAGGCTGAGCTCTCTCACCTCAGAACTGGTGTAACCAGAGAGGAGGAAAAGGTAACCTCACACAACACTAATCCAGTCTCACACAGTCCTACCACAACAGCAAACCAAACACATAAACACACAAAAACATACTCGGAGGCTCTAAATAAAAATCTACCTAAGCAGCAGAGACCTCCAAAGCAGACATCTAAGCAAACGCTTCCCCACAGCAAAACATGTGCAACACATAGCTCACAAAGTCAGTGTGCCAAACAGTCACAGCCCTTAAGGCTGAATAACACACTTGATACACTTGTAATAGGTGATTCTATATTCAGGCACACTGACGTCCCGCTCACCAGGCTGAACAAGGAGAAGGTCACAGTGAGCTGCCTGTCGGGCACTAGGATCCGCCACATAACACAAGCACTCAGGTCACTCCAAAGCAAGTACAAATATGACTCAGTCATAGTACATGCTGGTGTGAATGACCTGAGACATACCTCCCTCGACTACATGAAAAGAGACATAGAGGAGCTCTCTGATCATGTAACCCAGGCTGATATGACCCTGACCTTGAGCAGCATCTTACCCTCACCTAGAATGATGCTGCAGTATGAAGACAAAATGATAGATTTTAACAATTGGCTAAAATTTTGGTGTCATTCAAAGGGGATCCAGTGCCTGTCAGCCTGGGATGACATGCTCGACAAGCCACGTTGCTTCGCTAGGGACGGCTTGCACCTGTCACCCCTGGGCTTTTGGATACTGGCAAAGGCTCTTGCCACCCCCATAGTGCCTTTTTTAGGCAAGGCTCAAAAGACAAACCCACCTCCATAGAAAACACAAAAAATAAGAAACTAAGGGTAATGCTGCTAAACGCCAGAAGTCTAAACCTCAAAATGCATGCACTCGAAGCTCTCTTTAGTATGGAGAACATCGATATCTGCGCAGTGACAGAAACCTGGTTCAAAGCTCCAGAGAGCACCCCAGCACTACCAGGTTATATCTCATATCATGCTTTTCGGCCCCAAATCTCAGACTGAACCACAAAAGGAGGGGGAGTATCCATATTTATCAAGGATACCCACACCTCCAGGTTAGTGGCATTGCACGAAGCATCAGAAACCATCCATGTGCAACTAACAGTGGGCAAAACTGCCTTTCAGTTTATAGCATGCTACAGACCACCGTCTCAAAATCAGGAATCCCACTGAGCTTTCCTGAAAACATTAGAGAACATGAAGATCTCTCCAAACACCATTATATTGGGTGACTTCAACTACCCAAACATAGACTGGGAGCACTACTCAAGCCCCAACACCCTAGCCCAAAGGTTTCTGGAATTTATAAACTCAAATGCCATGGAACAACTAGTCACAACTCCCACAAGAGGGGAAAACATACTTGACCTGATCATCACCAACATGGGGACCCTATGCTCCACACCAGAAGTATACCCCTCATTGGTAAGATCAGACCATAAATTAATTTCACTGGATATCCAAAACCCAACCCCACCCCCAGCCCAGAAAACCACAGTGAAAAACTTCTCAAAAGCGAACTTTACACTACTTAAAACTGAGGTGGAATCCTTCAAGGCCCCCAGGCCAGTGGAAACTATGGTCCAAACCACAGAATCCTGTATAAACGCATTCTATGGACACCTCCAGGATTGCATGGATCATGCTATCCCAAACAAAACCAAGACCCAATCATCCAAAGACAGGCGTCCAGTCTGGTGGACCCCAGCCATAAATAAGTTGTACAACAGAAGGAGGAAGCTACTACATGATAGAGCAAAATCCTTAAAAGGGAAGGCATCTCTGATCAGTACTAGCAAAAAATTACGATCCCTCATAAAATCCTCCAAGGCCAGCTTCGAGAGAAAAATTGCACAGGACACTAAAGACAATCACAAGGCTTTCTTTAGCTATGGTAGGAACCTGAGATGCAACTCCCAGATATGCTCAGAGTTGATTCTAAATGACAAAAAATACACTAAACCCACAGACATTGCCAACATCCTGGCAGACAGGTTCAGTGCAAACTTCTCCCCCCCTTCCCCCCCAAAAGAGCAAATATCTATCCCAGCAGAGTGCAGCCTCCCTAACATCTCAGATGCTCTGGTGAAAGCCGCCCTCTCCAAAGCAAAAAACACTGCTTCAGTGGGACCAGACGGTGTCCCGGGTTGCGTCCTACATGAACTCCAAGAAGAACTAAACCCTCACGTAAAACAGCTGTACAGTCTCAGCCTCACTACAGGATATGTACCCAAAGAGTGGCGTACAGCAACAGTGGTCCCACTCCACAAAGGTGGTGCCTCAACGGACCCTGGTAACTATTGCCCCATAAGCCTAACTAGCCTTATCTGCAAGGCTATGGAGAGGATCATCATGGAACTCATAAACAAAGACATTGGGGACCTACAGACACTAGATCCTACACAGTTCGGCTTTGTCAAGGGCAGATCCTGCCTCTTGAACCTGGTCGACTTTGTAGAAACAGTCACCAAGGCCATAGATGAAGGGAAGGTAGTCCACACAGCCTATCTGGACCTCACAAAGGCATTTGACACAATACCCCACTCGGGCATCATAGATAAGCTATCCAGCTTAAATATAAACCCCTATGTCACAAGATGGGTTGCTAACTGGCTGAAAGACAGAACCCACAGAGTCAGAATTGCTGGAGCCATGTCAGACTCGAAACCAGTTACAAGTGGTGTTCCACAAGGCTCTGTCCTGGGACCTCTCTTGTTCGGCATATACTTCTTCAAGGTACAGGCCAACACGGGAGGACTATGGCTGACCAAGTTCGCAGATGACTGCAAACTGGGCGCCATATGGCAATTGACTCTCCAGCTGACACGAACATCCTCCAAAAAGGTCTCACAGAGACGGATAACTGGTGCCAGAGCCATGGCCTAAAGCTAAATGCCAAAAAGTGTATAGTCATACCCTTTGGCAAAAACAAAGTGCCCACAAATTACCACATAGGTGGCAACCCATTAAGTACGGAAGAAGTAATTAGGGACCTGGGGACCCAAGTTGATAGGAATCTCTCCTTTGACAGCCACATTGCCAAAGTGGTTAGAAAGACCTTCTACATAGCCCACCTTATCATGAAAGGATTCACATCTAGATCAAGTGAGGTAATAGTGCCCCTTTATTCATCCCTCATCAGGCCCATCATAGAATACAATGCCCCTTTCGGGATGTACCTTACTCGACACCTGCAGCAACTAGAAAGACCCCAAAAGTACCTCACAAAGAGGATCAAGGGACTCAAACAGATCCCATATGCTGCACGGTTAAAAAAACTCCAGCTCTACTCAGTTGCATACCGTCTACTTCGAGGTGATCTATGCCTGACATACAAAGCTATGTCCAACCCAGAATTAATGGACATGCTCCACCTCAGAAAATCTAAAGCCCTTAGAACCACGCGCTCGAGGGACTTGAACCTCAGCACAGAAATAAATAGAACATGCTGGAGGGACAGATTCATAACCCAGAGGCTCCCTTCGCTCTGGAATAGAATCCCAGTCCATGTTAGGCAGAACACCTCACTGACCCTCTTCAAGAGGAATCTTGATGAGTGGATGGGAGATCGTAGGTTTACCCCAGGGATTACTTCTGTGTCACTACTAGACAGAGGCACAGTAAACTAACCTTAAAAAGGGCACAGCAAACTCAAATCAAAGGGTGGCGAAAGCCAAACACACTCGGGCTAGGCTTATAAATGCCCCAGGGCAGATAGCCTAGTATGAACCTATGAACCTATGAACCTATAAACCTATAAGACCCATTGCTCCTACTACTGTTGTAACTGTCTGAGTATCCTTCTTCCACATTGCTTTCATTTCTGCCTGCAAATCCTAGTATTTTATGACTTTGTCTCTCTGTACATAAGACAATGTAATCACTGGGTGTAGAAATTTCAATGATAAATGCTACTTTTGTTGTATTTTCATAGACTACTTTATCTGTTTTTCTGACATCTGTTTTCTGAACCACTGCTAATAGGTGATATAATCTTCATAATTTTCTCTGATGCTTTGTGGGTCATGTTTCCAATGTTTCTCAGCTACTTCAATATTGTAATCTTTGTACAATCTCCAAAGCAACGTTCTTGCCAAATTATTGTGTCTTTCAGTATATATGCCTTCTGCCATCAGTGTATCATACCTAGCAACAAGATGCGTGAGTGTTTCCAGTTCTGTTTTACATAACTTGTATTTGTCTGTTTCTCCTACATGTTCAGTGGACTTGATAAACCAACTTATATGTAGTCCACTATCCTGGGCTGACAATATTAACCTTTCATCTTTTGGTTTAAATTCACCAGTCCTTAGCCATTCCTGCATCAAATCCTTATCAACATGAGGTTGTTCCAGCAATTTTCTGTACTTACCACAATACTAATGCCTTTTCCACATTTCTTACCTTCTCATCTGATTCTTCGCCTTATATTCTTTTTTTGTTTTTTTTGGCACATTCAGTTGCTGCCTGATTTTTGTCTACTTGTGGTTTAATTTCCATTCCTGCTATACACCTGTATGATTCTGCCAAACTAAGCAGGGAAGCCATCTTAGACTTCTCATGTTTTAAAACTTTCAGTAAGTTTGGATATGGTGACGTCAGCAGGTATGTATGCAGTCCCATGACTGCAGATATATGCATGTAATCAGTTTTGAGGAGGCCCATACCTCCTTTCAGAACAAGGAATATATAATCTTGGTATATGCTGATTTTTTTTTTATATCATTTGGTAAATGTGAAGCATTTTTCTTGTTTTCCTGTCCAACTGAGTCAATGCCTTTTGGGGCCAATCTCCCCCAAACTGTTAAGTTAGAACAGGAAGAGCAAATCAATGTATAGTTTGGACTTTGTTCGTAGATGTCAGAGCTGTTTTCAGTATTAGTTTTAGTCTTCTAAAATATTCCTTACTGAGTTTTGTTCATGTTTTATTGTCAGTCATTCATCAATTCCGAAACACTTTTACACTCCCTCTTGCTCAAGTTCCTTTATATCACGTTCCTGTCTCGGACTGATATTTTCCTGGTGCTGCAGCTTTCCTGCTTTAAATGTTGCTTTTGCATATTTATCAAGACTAAATGACATTTTGTTTCATCTGAGAAAGTTTTAAGCACTTGCTGTTCTGCTATCAACTTCTCATCTAATGAACTCTACAGTTTTAAGTCATGCAGAAAGAGAAGATAAGTGCTTACACGTGGTTGTTTTTTGGGAGCCAAGTTGTAACTGTGACCTAATCTGTTAAGTAGACAGCTTAATTGGTTAAGGGCAAGACAAAAGAGCAGTAATAAATTGTCCTTTATCTTGGCTTATCTGCAAAGTGGTTTGCCACTCTTTCATGGCCACTGTGATGTAATTGATCAGTATAGCATGTATCTTATACATCTGTAAGCACTCCTGTATCTACGAATGTGGAATGGTACCAAGGTTTTTTTTTGTAATCTATCCATGTTATACTTAGATTTTTCCCCTTTTTACGTTCTCTAGTATGGCTTTATTTAACAATAAATAATCCTTTGTTCCATATGCTTTCCTTTTGTTACCCTTTTCTTCTATTGCCATAATTGAGTTTTTTCCTAAATGACTATAAACTCGGTCTGTATCAATTCCAGTATATAGTTAGTGCATTGTCAGAAAGCAAGTTGTTGGTCTATAGTTTATAGGATAGCTTGTAGGTTCACTCTTAAGGAGGAGTATCGTTTTTCATGTTATCCAGGCTGGTGTCTATTCAGGATGTACATATACATAGTTCTTACTTGGGCTAAATCTTTCCGTAAAGATGGTAATACTTTTAGCCAGAAGTTATGTACTGCATCTGGGTCTGGGGTTTTCCATTTAGGAGCTTTTCTTAACTTCGTTCATCAACTTTATGCTCCACAGGGTAAATATTTCTGTTAAATGTGTCTGTTTTTTCTTTTCTGGTAATGTTTCTATTTCTTTTGCTTTGTTTTCCAATTCTTGACACAACATTTTGGAGTTGTCAATGTTTGTGCTTTTCCTTTATATTTATCTACATATCTTCTACGTTTTTCTGCCTACAATAATGTATGATAGATTTTGATCTGTTCTGATACTGTGTTGATTTTATCGTATCTATCTTTCTAAGTGTTTTTGTAGACGAGTTCCTTCTTCTATACACGTCTTGTCTCAATTATATTATAGTTTTCTCTACTTGATACTTCCACGATGGCATTTGATTTCTCCCCTTCCTTTCCCTTATTGCTCTGCATTTTTGTGGCAATACTTTATCTGCTATTAATTTAGCTGCACTGTAATCTACCCCATTTGCTTCTGTTATATCACATGAGTTTCTGTTAATAGTCTTGATTACCATGTTTGTCTGTTTAGCAGACTTCTAACATCTTAGGTCTTGTTTACTTTCTGTAATTTATTTCTTTCATCAATCCTAATAAATTTATCCATCACTATTAAATCAAGCAACTCTTCTCTTAGATCATTTTCTTTTAAACTGAGGACACATTCTTTGCTATCTCTTTCCTACGGGTATTCTGCAGAATGTTCCAGAATGTACTCCTGTCTCCTGCTCCTTCCCTTGCTGTGCAACTCCAACTTAATTTTTGTACTGGTTTCCAACTGAAGACATTTTCATTTGGCAAGTGATCAGATGCTTCCCATTCCACCTGTATCTCCTTAATTTGAGAACCCATTATTCCATCCTGTTGTGAAATTACCTGAGTTGAATTTTCTACATTAAATCCTTCACTTTGCAGGTAATCCATAAATTCAGTTTCTGTTTCTTTAAGTTCTCCATTGCTAATCTTCTTTTCTGCTTTCCCATTTTTTGTATTGTGAAATTTTCCATATCCAGGTGCCTTTCCATGTATTTCTCTTTGGTGCTGATTTTTCTGTATTGGTTAGTTTTGCTTTCTCCTTTGCATAGATATTGCACCGTTTCAAATCTTTTTTTCTCTCCCATGTCCATATTTTTTCTTCAGATGTCTCTTGTTCCACCTGTTTCTCCTTAATTTGGGGACTCACTGTTCCATCAGGCTGTGACATAACCTGTGTTTGACTTTCTACACTAAATCCTTCATTTTGCAGATATTTCATAACTTTAGTTTTTATTTGTTTAATTTCTTCCTTATTAATTTGTTCTGCTTCCCCCCTTTGTGTTATGTTTTTTTTTGCTCCCCCTTTGTGGAGTGGGATAACTGTTGCTATGCACCATTCAGTGGGCACAAAGCCTGATGTGAGACTATGATTGAACATGGTGCTTAGGTGGGGAGCCAGTTTGTTCTGAAGTTCGTGTAAAACGCAGCCTGGGATGTTGTCCGGTCCCATGGATGCTGTGTTTTTGGCTTTAGAGAGTACAGCTTTTACCTGCATAGTTGTGATTACAGGGACTCTGCATTCTTCCTGTATAGATATGGGCCCTTTAGGGCGTGAGAGGGGGATAAAGTTAGCACTGAACATATCTGCCAAGACATTGGCAATATCAGTTGGTTCTGTAATTTTCATGCCATTGTGCTGTAACTCAGAGCAGATCTGGGTGTTGCCACAGAGATTCTTGACATAACTATAGAATGCTTTGTGGTTGCCCTTAGAATCAGTGGTGATTTTGTTTTTGCAGCCAGCTTTGGAGGATCTTATAAGGGATCTCACCTTCTTACTGAGGCTGACCAGGGAACTCCTCCACTCATGGGATTTTGCTCTCTTTTGCAACAGCTTCTTCCTTCTGTTGTAGAGTTTGTTTATGGCAGGGGACCACCAGATTGGCTTCTTTTTTTTGGAGGACATCATCTTAGTTCTGTTTGGGATAGCATGATCCATGCACTTGTGTAAGTGCTTATAGAGTGCATCTGTGTAGGATTTAGCAGTTGTAACTGTATTGTCCATCTGCGTGGGTGTCATGACGTTCGCCACTTCTGTCTTAAGAAGCATGAAGTTGGCTTTGGAGAAATTTTTTACCATGATTTCCTTAATGGAGGGTGGGGGCAGGGTGTAGATATCTAGGGTGATTAGCTTATGGTCAGATCTGACCAACAAGAAGATGACTTCAGGTGTGCAACACCAGTCGCTCATGTTGGTAATGACTAGGTCTAGGATATTATTGCCCCTGATGGGGGTGTGGATATGTTGATCGAAGGAGTTGGCACATGAGTAGTTTTCCCAGTTAATGGTGGGGTAGTTGAAACTCACATTCATTGAAACAGCACTGAAACCCACATTCAAAGAAAATACATCTGGCCAGTGGCAGATAAAGATTAACTTTGGGCTGTTTTCAAATCATAGTCCCCTTGCACAGGAAACATACATGTGTTCTTTGATACACCTTCCTGATTGTATTAAATTATGTTCCTTGTATAATACACTACCACTGTTAGTAGAGGGCATTTCAAATTTATTGTTTTGAACATTTTTCCAGTAAACAATGAAACAAAATGCATGCACCAATAATGACAAAACTGCCCAATTCAGAACATTTCCATCATAAAAGTCTACTCAAACTTCTACAATCCACCAGTATTAGCAAATATGCACAATCTCTGCAGAAGTAAAAGTCATCTAAATAATTCCACATAAAAGAGATCTGTAACTAATGAAGTGGTTGCTGCTAGCAAACAACTTTATATGTCATTGTTTCATCTGCAAATAAAGTGTCTGTTGCCCTTGAGGAATAAATTGCCTGTGTTACATTCAAAATGATAAGGTAGTAATATTGCAATAGGAAATGGATGGCATATTGATAACAGGTTCATCATTACTAGGTATTTCCACCAAATAGGACATTCTCAGGACTGCAGCTACACAGTACAGTATCAGCAATGCATCTACATACTGTTGGAGTAGAACCCACAGCCTTCTGCATCAAAAGCAAATACACTACCTGTTGTGCTATTAACAATGCAAGCAGAAAAAGCATAAGCAGCACTAAACTTCTCTTCCCCTGCAGCTCTCAGCTCCTTGTAAAATCCACTTGACACTCAACTGTATCTCTCAACTTTGAAGCACAAGACATCTGGAAAAAGCCAAAATTTATTGGTGGGGGGAACAAAGGCCCAAAAAATAGGGACACATTTTAAACATTGCTTGTATAATCTTGGAAAGTTGCTAGAATAAAATGCTGTGTTATCACCATTTATTTCACTGCCAAGTCATGGCCTCCGGACCCTGTGCACTACAGTCAGAGCAACATACCACTATGCCAAAACAGCTGTTTCTTGAAAGGCAGGTAGACTGAAACTTAAATGGCTATCATTTAGTGAATTTATTTCTTAGCATAGCTCTCAACCTCTTAGCACAAAACACATAGACAAAGCCAATAATGAGGGAATACAGCCCCCAAACATATTTAGTGAATTCAGTTCTCACCGTAGCTCTCAACCTCTTAGAACAAAAAACCTGGACAAAGCCAATAATGGGGGAATACAGCCCCAAAGATAGGGACAAATTTCAAATATTGATCTTATAAACAGAAACTTGCTAGAATAAAAGGTTTTGTGTTACTATGTAGTTTATGAAGAATATGAAGTCTGAAATTCAAATGCTTGTCATTATTTAAAATCCAGAAAACCATAATATAAGGCAAAAATTTCACAATTGGTGGTGGATAGGGAATTCAAGTCCATGCTACATGGTCCCAAGGTACAGGGTTTGAGTCTATCTAGCCACCAGGTATATTTATAGCTTCATAGGTTAGTACTAAGCTAACTGCCCTTGCAAGCCATTTTTAAGTCTAGCCAAGTATCTCTTGTGAGACTCAAACCCTGCACCTTGTGTTTGTAAGGCAAACACCTTAACCATTAGGCCACCCTCCCAACCCTGGGGCATTTTATACACACACTTCAAAAGTCCATCCAAGCTGTTAAATATCCTACCTGAGTTTTTCCATCAGCACTATTCCTGCTTCAGAAGTACATCCAAGCTGTTAAGTACATACACTTCAAAAGCCCACCCAAGCTGTTAAGTATCCTACCTGAGTAGTTCCATCAGCACTATTCCTGCTTCAAAGGTCAGTCCAAGCTGTTAAGTACACACACTTCAAAAGTCTGTCCAAGCTGTTAAGTATCCTACCTGAGTATTTCCATCAGTGCTATTCCTGCTTCAGAAGTTCATCCAAGCTGTTAAGTACACACACTTCAAAAGTCCGTGCAAGCTGCTAAGTATCCTACCTGAGTATTTCCATCAGCACTATTCCTGATCAAAAGTCCATCCATCAGCACTAGAATGCCCGCAAGAGCAAATCTTCCCATCCATCAGTACTAGAAAGCCCGTGAGACGTGCAAGCTCCTACCCAGCCTGCAGACGTCTAATCCTCTTCCAGTTTATGCAGGTGTAACTGCATAAACTTCTGGGATCTTTGCTGTTGCAGGCTATCTTCCTAATCTGGACTGTCACACCAGCAGTCTGGATTCTCTGCGCATGCTCCGGACTGGCTCAGCAGCAGTCTGGACTCGGGAAACGCTGTAAGTGCGCATGCACGAGTTCCAGGACTCGTGTTTGTTGTTTTATTTATTTTTCCTTTGTTGGTTTTATTTTTTTCTTTCTTTTGTACAGCTGGGGTGGGGGGGCTGCAGTCCTGCAGCCCAATAGCATGAGCTGCCCCTGGGTTGTTCCAAGAGTTTTCTATACTTGCAAGTATATTTATGCATTTTCCACATTTCTTGCCTTCTCATCTGGTCCTTCACTTTATATTCTTTCTTTTGTTTTGTGGCACATTCAGTTGCCACCTGATTTTTATCTACTTCTGGTTTGATTTCAGTTCTTGCTTGACATTGATATGCTTTTGCTAAACTAAGAACGGAACTCATCTTAGACTTGTTCTCCTCATGCTTTCAGACTTTCACTACATTTCAGTCTTGTGAGTCAGCAGATATGTATGCAGTCCAGCGATTGCAGATCAATACATATAATCGAGTTTGAGGAGGGCCATGCCTCCTTCAGAACTAGAAAAATATATTGTTGGTTTGCACTAATTTTTATAAATTATTTGATGAGCATGGAGACTCCTTGTTTTCCTGTTCAACCTATCCAACACCTTTTGGGGTCAGTCAGTCACTCCAAACCTGTAAGTTAGGACAGGAAGAGCAAATTGATGTATAGCTTGGACTTTGTTCCTAGATGTCAACACTATTTTCAGTATTAATTTATGTCCTCTAAAATATTCCTTACTAAGTTTTATTCACATTTATTCATGTTTTATTGTTGCTCCTTCATTAATTCCCACTCCTTCTTGATCAAGTTCTTTTATATCACATTCTTGTCCCAGACTGATGTTTTCTTGGTGCTGCAGCGTTCCTGTTTTAAAGGTGGCTTTTGCACATTTATCAAGACCAGATGACATTCTCATATCATCTGAAAATGTTTTGACCACTTGCAGTTGTGCTTTCAGTTCCTCACCTGATGAGCTATGCAGTTTAAAATGATCTACAAAAAGAAGATGAGAATTCTTGCACTTTGTTGTTTTCTGGGAGACAAATTGTAGCCATGACCTTATTTGTTAAGTAAACAGCTGAATGGGTTAAGAGCAAGACAAAAGACAGTCACCCTGGACTATCTCCCTTTGAATTTTTATCTCTGGAATAATAATTTGTCCTTTATGGTTGGGAGGGTGGCCTAATGGTTAAGGTGTTTGCTTTGCAAACACAAGGTAGAGGGTTTGAATCTCACAGGGGATAATTGGCTAGGCTTAAAATGGCTTGCAAGGGCAGTTAGCCTAGTACTAACCTATAATGCACCTATAATAATGCTAATGCACTTTATCATGGCTTAACTGCAAAGTGGTCTGCCACTGTTTCATGGTTGCCATAATATAATCATTTAGTATAGGATGTAGCTTATAAATTTTTAAGCACTCTTTTATCCATGAATGTGGGATACGGTCAAATGTTTTTTTTGTTTTTTATTTTGGGGGGTTGTAGTCTCTCCATGCCATACTTGGATTCTTCCTCATTTTACAGTTCTCCATTATAACTGTATTTAGCAACAAACTATATGACTTTCTTTTATTACCTTTTTGTTCTATTGCCTTAATTGAGTTTTCTTCTAAATGATTATAAACTCTGTCAGCATCAATTTCAGTGTATAGTTTATACATCCTAGGGAGTCTGTAGTTTTTAGGATAGCTTGCAGGTTCGCTGTTACGAAGGAATATTGTTTTTGTTGTTAACTAGGTTGGTGTCTGTTCAGGGTGCACATATAAACAAGTTTTTACTCGGGAGCAAAATCTTCATGTAAAAGTGTTAATATCTTTAGCCAGAAGTTAGGTACTGCAACTGGACCTGGGATTTTCCAATTAGGAAGTTTTCTTAACTTTGTTTAAGCCTCTCTGGCTAGTACTACATAAGATTTCATGTCCTGTACACTTGAGCTTCTTATTCTTTCTTTTACTTCTATCCATTTAGGATCTTTGTTATGTTCAACAGGATCTTCATAGATATTTCTCCAAAAGGTATCTATTTCTTTTTTCTGTGGTGTTTCAGTTACTTTTACCTTGTTCCCAGTTCTCTATAAAATGTTTTGGGTCGTTAATAAATTATTTTATACTTTCCCTTTGTGTTTATCTTTATATCGTCTAAGTTTTCTGCCTATTCTGATATTTTTAGTTCACTATTTGCAATAGTGCACAATAGGTCCGGATCTGTTCTGATAACTGTGCATTGCTTTTATCATGTCTATCTGTATTTTTGTTGATCTCTAATCTATTCTATGCTCTAACAGTGACACAAACTGCTTTATAGTTTTCTCTATTTGATACTTGCATGGCGGCATTCAGTTTCACTCCTTCCTTTCCCTTGCTGCCCTATGTTTTTGTGGTAAGACTTTCTGTTATTTAGTTGCACAATAATATATCCTCTTTTGTTATATCACATGAATTTCTATGGGCAGTCCTAATAAGTGTGTTCATTTGTTTTATCAAACTTCTAACTTTTGGAGTTTTATTGACTTTCAGTAGAGTATTTCTTTCATTGAACTTAATATGTCTGTCCATCTGTGTTAAATCAACAAACTCTTCTCTTAGATCATTTACTTCTAAACTAAGGGTGCATTCTTTGTTTTACATTTCCTGATGGCATTCTATAGAAAGTTCCAGAACATCTTCCTGTGACATATTCTCTTCAGTTTCATCCTGTGTCATCCATTGCTGTTTCTGTGGGAACTCACTGCCGTATCACTCCACAACATTGACTGCATTTCTGGTTCCTTCCCTTGCTGTGCAACTTCAACTGAAAGTTAGTACCGGTTTCTTATGGAAGGCTCCAGAGTATATTTATATGACAATGGATCAGATGTTTCCCGCTCCACTGTTTTTTCCTTAATTTGGGAATCCATTGCTCTATCCTGCTGTCAAAGGAGCCCGCAGGATTTTTTGCAGGGGGGGTGCAAACCCAAGCCCCGCCCATGCAGCTCCACTCCCTCTGTTGCCCCACCCACCCCCACCCACGCAGCCATTCCAGTGTCCCATTACTTGGCTATTTCTCCCCATTTGTCATAGACACTGTTCAAATCTCTCAGTGTGCATACTGTTTTATGCTTTACTTCTACAATGATTACAGATATTTGGATTTCATTTACAACTTTTATAGCACAAACACTGATAGACATTTACTAAACCTAAACAAAACAATAGTCTTACAATGAAAACAGACTTAGCATTAAAACTTCTCTACCTTTGAAACCCACATTCACTGAAACATTGAAACCCACATTCAAAGAAAATGCATCTGGCCAGTGGCAGGGTAAGTTTACCTTTGGGCTGTTTTCAAATCATAGGCTCCTTGAACGCATTTTTAGAACCATGGAAAAGTTATTTGATTCACCTTCCTGACTGTATTAATTATACTATATAATAATTGAATTATATCCCTTGTATAATACAGCACCACTTGTTAGAGCGTGTTTTAAATTTATAGTTCTGAACATTTTTCCTTTAAACAATGAAACAAATCATATGAACCAATAATGACAACCTGCCCAATTCAGAACATTTCAACCATAAAGGGCCACTCTACTCAAACTTCTGTCATACAATCCACCAATATCAATTGATATGCAGAATCTTTGCAGAAGTAAAAGTCATCTGAATAATTCCACATTAAAGAGATCTGAAACCAGTGAAGAGGTTGTTGCTAGAAAACAACTTTATATTTCATTGTTTAATCTACAAATTCAATGCCTGCCGCCCTTGAAGAATAAATTGCCTACATTATATTAAAAAAATGGTAAGCTGGTATATTGCAATAGGGAATGGGTGGCAAGCTGAAAAACAAGTTCATAGTTATTAGCATCTCATCCAAAGGAGGACATACTCAGGACTATAGCACTCCACCTCCTTAAAATACACATCTACATGTTGTGGGAGTAGAACCTATAACCTTCTGTATCAAGATGCAAGTATGCTACCTGCTGTGCTGCTTTAAAAATTCCATGCTACAATAGTGATACCATTTGCTAAACAAAACAGTTGCACATTTTAAGTAGGCTTAGCATGAGCAGCAGTAAATTTCTCTTCCCTTAAAACTCACAATTCCTTGAAAATGCACTTGAAAATAAAATCCACCTGCTAACTCTAACTAGGGCATTTCACTCTCTCTCTCACACACACCTCAGCCTCTTAGTACAAGAAATCTGGACAAAGCCTAAAATAAATAGGAACATATTATAAATATTGCTGTCATGAACCAAGAACATTGCTAGAATCTGATAAAAATAACTTTATCAGAGGCTGAGGGAATCAAACCACAGAGTACAGGAAGCAGTTTATCACCAGCTCTTAGCTTTAATCCCCTACGCTAACTGCCAGACTAAATGAAGCTAAGCACCTTGTGTGGGAATAGAACCGACAGTCTTATGATCTTCTGGCAGAAATAAACAGGTCTTGCACTGAATGAGGAGGTATTTTTAGTGATTGCTTGAAGGCACTCCTTCTTGGGGAAATCCCCCCCCCCCCCAGTATTAATGAGTCCATTATCCAAAGCACTACAGTTGCTGAAGCTGATAATGAAGGAAGTAGCTTTTTCCAGTAAAAATAGTTATAGTTTGTCAACTGGCAGTAGTTTCAAGAACCACAGTGATATGTGACCTGGTGCTCAATTCCCTCACTGTCAGAGATTGAGGAGTTCTGTTAACTGGTATTCATTATGCTCCATTTCAGCAGCCAGTTGTAGGTTCACATTTCTGATGAGTGCTGTTACTGTTTTGAGTTATAATAATTTCTATCATAAAAGAAATGAGTATTATGAATTTCAACAGATTGAACTCTACAGTTCCCTATAAAATGGTGTCTACAGGACTGCAATCAGTTTCTCTCAACATTTAAACAGAGTAGGTTGCACACACAAAAAGCATTTGTTAAGCTTTCACTTACAGTGCTTTGTAATTAAGCAGGTCACCATATTGGTCAGCCTTAGGGCTCTTTGTTTCTACTTGAGTGGTTGCCTCCTTCCCCTGTAACTGAAGTAAATTGACTCTTACATTAAGAGCTGTAATACTTACCTTATAGCTTTAGGACACCTTAGGAAACCTTGTAAACTGCAATGGCCCCGCTACGTTCGCCCTCGCTACGCTTGGGCTCTCTTTGCTCATCTCCCTGCCCCCAATTCCCTCCCACCCCCAGTACCTCTAAATTTATATTACTATAGCCACTCCCCCACTTTCTAGATCCTATCTGCTTTCATCTGGGATAATTCCACCCACCCCATTCTACTACCTACATTTTAATAGCACCTATTAGCTTTCATCTGGCATTCTCCCATCCCCCTTCCAGTACCTTTACCTCACCACTCTATCTTCTGGTGTTGCATCACCAGGTAAAACAGTTCCTTAACTCACTAGCTGAATCACTGATAATGATATACTCCTCTTTACTACCCCTCTTGTTCACACCATACCTCCTTACCTTGTATGAAAACCAGTTTCTCACGAGATTTCAGGTCCCAAAAGGCCATACTATCACCCCAGCTGTAAATCCTTCCACCTTCAACCATACTTACAGTACCAGATCCTATCCAACATCTTGTTCAGTCTATCAACATCTCAACCCCAGGCACATTAGCTGTAGATCCAAACACTACCACAAACTAATAAACAAATTCCTGAAGTTCATCACCAAGTATAGACTCAACCTAATACTTGGTGGTCATATTCACCCCAACCCTGGCCCACTCACTTCAGATACACATACCCCCTCTACTTGCAATCTAAGCTACAAACCTACAATTAATAGGCCAACTAACTCTCTCCTAGTCTGTCATCTCAATGTTAGAAGCATTAATAACAAGGTACATGAATTGCATGCACTTCTGGATGTCCACTCCCCTGAGATTCTCTGTTTATCTGAAACCTGGTTAAAACCTAACACTAAAGACAATGAAGTGTTACCACCTGGGTACAATATACACAGGCTGGATCATGCTTTGAGGAAGGGGGTGGGGTAGCTGTACTCTATAAATCTGAGTTGAATGTCACCATAGATGTAATACAACCACCTCAGATTAATAACTCAGAGATTCTTGCCACCAAATTGCAACTTAATAAAATAAATGCATTAATATCATCTGTATGTACATTCCCCCAGGTAACAATATATCTACATTTGAAGATATCCTGCACTGGCTATCATGTCACTACCCCCAAGAAACCCTACTACTTGGAGACTTTAATATAGACTGGGGCACCTGTTCCTCAGAATCCCCAACCACCCATATTAACCTGCATGCATTTACACAAATCATATCCACCCCTACCAGGATAGGTAAACCCAACCAAAAAGAAAGTATACTTGACTGGGTACTCATAAATAGTCACCCCCAACTATACACCTCTGGTACCCTCCTTAATGGCCTAAGCGATCACCTTCTCACATATGTAATTAAGCACAAAACCATTAATTCCCAACAACTCTTACTCAGAAAGGTTAGAAACAATAAAAAACTTTGACCCTGCCAAATTCCAACAAGAACTAAACTCATGTAATTGGTCTATTCTAAAACACCTCCCCTTAGAGGAAGCAGTAGCATACTTTAACAACAAATTCCTTGAGATCCTGGATTTGCATGCACCTGTTCGTTCAAAGAGAACCAAGGCAAAAACTGCACCATGGCTTTCTATAGAGTCTAAACTCAAAATTACCCTTAGAAACAAAGCATGTGCTTTATGGCATTCTTCTAAAGACCCTCAAGATCACATTAAATACAGGCAATCCAGGAACGAAACCAAAAAATCAATTTTACAAAACAAACAACAATACTACTGTAATTTACAGACAGTAAATCAAAATAACCCTCAGAAGTTTTGGGCAGGTTTAAATAATCTACTACATCCTGGACAAACTTCAACGCCATTCCCTGCTGCTACTATTGATAAAACCCCTGAAGATGTTTCTGATAGTTTTAACCAATTCTTTACTGAGACAATTCAAGCCCTAGCTAGCCAACTACCTCCTAGCTCCCCTGGTCCTGAAAGTAGCACCCCTAGAAACCTACGCGCGTTCAGTCGCCACTTCACTTATCCATACCTTGATCAAAACATTAAAACCCACTACACTTTCTGCTGATCAACTCCCTGCCGAGTACCTACAAAAATCAGCTGATGCTATTGCTTACCCCATCTCAATACTAATCAATCAAACCATAGTAGAAGCTAAAATTCCCACCATCTGGAAAATATCCTATGTAATCCCACTTCACAAAGGAGGCAGCTCTACTGAATTCTCCAATTATAGGCCAATTGCTATACTCTCTCCACTTGAAAGATTATGGAAAAATGTATTCATAGACAACTCATGCACCACCTAATCCAGAATCGCCTTATGGCAGACACTCAGCATGGCTTCCGTCCTCATCACAGCACTACTTCAGCCCTCCTAGCCTTTACCAACACCATAAACCATAATCACAACAATAATTATATATCCTCAGCCCTCTTTTTGGATCTTTCCAAGGCATTCAATATGGTTGATCACCAACTTTTAATCCACACCCTGCAAACATTCTGTCTAGATACTGGAGCCCACCAGTGGTTTCAGTCCTACCTGAATGGTCGACAGCAAGCTGTCCTCTGGCAGAATAAACTCTCTAACCTTCTACCTAATACCCTTGGAGTACCACAAGGCTCTATACTAGGGCCCTTGCTGTTCTCCATCTTCATTAACAACCTTTATACTGTCTTCCCAAAAGTCAGCTGTATCCAATATGCTGATGACTACTCTGATTTGCTCAGCCATATCTCCAGTAGAGTTATGGTCAGCTACCCAGACCACCTTTAATACAATAGAAAACTGGCTTTCTGAACATCGACTGATCCTAAATCCCAAAAACACTAAAATGCAGTTATTTTCACCAACAAGTAGGTCTACCGCTTTCACCTTTACCATAAAATCAAATGATGGCACAATAATCTCCCCTGACCCATCTACAAAACTATTAGGTGTCATCATAGACAATAATCTAAAATTTGACCTACATGTTAACCAAACTATCAAAACCATCAATAAAAAACGAGAGTCACTTTACAGAATAAAAGCCTTCCTCACCCCTCCAGCTAAAATTGCCATAGCTCACTCTCACCTTCTTTCAACCCTTCTGTATGCATCCCCTCTACTCTCGAATTTAAACAAGACTGTCCTTAACAAACTCTCAATTTGCTACAACCACATTGCCAGGTTTGCCACTGGGCTGCCTTTTAGGATGCATCATTGCATCAATCTAAATCAGCTTGGGTGGCTTGAACTACCCAGCCTAATCCAGTATAACCAACTGATTATGGCCTATAAAATCCTCTATAATCCGGACAATACTCCTGCACTTAAAAATATTATCACCCCCTATAACAATCCTAGACCACTTCGATCCTCTAACAAACTACTAATTCAGACTAGCAAAATTAATAACACAGCCGGTGATTCTCTCTTTGCAAACTCTGTAAGTAGATCCTGGAACACTCTTCCAGCTGATATTACCTTACTTTCCACCTTAGGTCAATTTAAAACTAGACTCAAACAACATTTGTCACTTAACTGGCTATGTCAATGTATCAAGCCTGGCTAACTCTCTCTAGAATGTGTAAAAATCTGTTAACCAGTTTACTGTGTGATTTAATTTAATCCTGACTTGTGCTCAGGATTAACTGCAACTGCAACCTGTGGACCTTGTTTAACTTGCTTATTTATGTAATCTCTGTAAACAGTCTGTTTGTAATATGTAATGCTGATATTATGTAATGCTGTATCTGCTTACTCTTGGAGCTCATCTCGCCGGGCCTCCGCTGAAAATGGACATGCATCCAGTCGGACTATCCCGGTCAACAAATGTAAAATAAATAAATAAATATAAGTATGGCTCAACTTCTAGTTGTTTATTCAGTGCCACTGTGAAGCTCTTCTGAAGTCTAAGTTTCAGCACTGGCTAATTTGCCAGTGTCACCATTCAGTGTTTGGCCGCTATATTTTTGTACACAGTAGCCCTGTACATGTTAAAATTTGACTCCAGACATGACCCTGCAGTTTCAAGGAATTGCATTTTTTCAGACTTCCTCATTCTCCATAGTGTAGAAGGTCACACAATACTGTAATTTAGTATACTAGACACTTAAATATCCATTGCTTTCAAAAGGTTGTTGTTTTTTGGATTGATAAGTACAGTAAGCATATGATGGCTCTTCATACAATGAAATGCATGCATCATGTTTTGAAAATGTATTTTTTTAACTCTACCCAGCAAAATGTACAAGAGGAAATACATCTGATGCTGGAATGAAACAAGTCATTTTAGGCATAGTGATTTATAAAGCTGTATTGTCATATTACAAATGCTACAATTAATACTCACAGAAAAATGTGCTAACTCAGCCTTTCACAGCAAATTCAAAGGTTTGCAAACCCATTTCACAATACATGCAAAAGATCACAAACAGCTTTGTCCACTTAATATAAGAGAAATGAGAAACATAATTGTTGCAGTACGCAACAGATATTCTATTACTTGCAAATACATTACACTAATCTCTATTACAACCTACTTGATATTGGAAGACTGCTCTTTTGTAGTGTGTGTAGGTTTCAGTAATTATTCTTAAACTGACTCTGAATACATTTATTTTTCTCTGCTATAATCTGTCATATTTCATCAGTTTCTGTACTTTTTGGCATACACTTTGGAAACTGACAGAACAGACTTCCCTGCTGGTGTGTCTGAAACTGTGAAGTCATACTGACTGGCTAATATAAAGGTATGCTTTTGTAGACTAGGGATTATTTCAATTGCAAACACATTTGTGATGACCATATTTTTTTAAAATAATCAAATTAGGAAGTTCTCTCACAACACAGTTCTGATAACAAATATATTTTATTTTATTACTACAACTGATTAAATGAGCATATTATTAATGCCCTGTGCCAGATAGTTATGCCATAAAGTATATGAACCAAGGTAACTGCTTTAGTTATTTTATTACAGAAATTATGGAAAATAACACTTTAAAACTACACTTACTACTAAATGGCATTCCATTCCCTCCCAACAGTTCTACTCAGCATCTGAGTCTTATGAATACTTAATATGCATTTAGATATACCTGGTATTTGTGCAGTTGAGATGTAAAAATAAAACAGGTTGCTACATTTAATTTAAAAAAGTATGGCATAACCACAACAATAGTTGAAGGGATTGTACGTTATGATTTTATTTATCTCCTCCACGCATATAGTTGTTATTTATAACCTTCTGGTTAAGCTTTTGATCAAGAAAGTTTTACCAGGCAGCTGTGTTATTTAAAATTCAAAAACTAACTCTTTATAATGAAATTAAACAGCCTCCTTAAATGAAACGGAGCACAGGACAGCTCTGCATAAGAAACGTCTGCTTTTAGAAATGAAAGCTTACACCCCTTAAATGAAACGGAGCACAGCTCTGCATAAGGAAATGAAACGGAGCATAGCTCAGTCTGCAATTGCATATAGAAATTAAATGAAATGGAGCTTACCGACCTGTGGGAGTTGACAGTGTGGCTACCACTACCAGGAACCGATGCGATCGTTTTTTTTCCCACGCACTTTTGTGATTTAAATTACGTAGCGTGCGGCACATTGAGTCAGGTCTTGCAGCTGTAAAAGTGGGAGGGTGCTTCCCTCCTCCTCGCCCTATGGTTCAGGTGCCTAAAACTGGGATGCAAAGGGCGTTCTTAAAAAGGAATGCCCTTTCTTTAAAAACAAAAAAACTTTTTTTTTTAAATTAAAATAAAATTAATTTCTCGGCCAGCCGATTTCCAGGGGGGTGCAAGTGCACCCCCTTGCACCTGCCTGCGGGTGCCCTTGCCTGCTGTAATGTTACCTGAGTTAGATTTTCTACACTAAATCCTTCATTTTGCAGGTACTCCATAACTTCAGTTTCTACTTCTTTAACTTCTCCATTACTAATCCTCTTTTCTACTTTTCCTAATTGTTTTCTTACTTTTTCTATTATAAAAGTTTCCATTTCCAGATGCCTTTGCCTGTATTTCTCTTCAAATATCTTTGGTGCTGCTCGTTTTGCACTGGTTAGTTTTGCTTTCTCCTTTCCTTAATATTGCATCATATTAAATCTCTTTTCCTTTCCCATGTCCATATTTCTTCTTCAGATGTCTCCTGCTCCTCCTGTTTCTCCTTACTTTGTGGACTCATTGTTTTGTCATGTTTTGATGTAACCTGTGTTAGACGTTCTACTCTAAATCCTTCACATAA
Source organism: Protopterus annectens (assembly GCF_019279795.1). NCBI lineage: Eukaryota > Metazoa > Chordata > Ceratodontiformes > Protopteridae > Protopterus > Protopterus annectens. The sequence goes on from NC_056743.1 coordinate 457,959,959, forward strand.
CTTCAACTTCTATTTTTTTTAAACTTCTACTTTAGTAATCATCTGTTTAACTTTCCCTCTTTGCATACCTCTCAACCTCTTAGAGTAAGAAATCTGGACAAAGCCATAAAAAAGTGGTACAAGTAGGGACAATTTTGAAACATTGCTCTTACAAACTTAGAAATTTGATAGAATAACAGGTTTTGCATTAGCATAAATTTTCTGAAGAGTATGAAATCTAAAACTCATTTGCCTGTCATTATTTTCTAACGTCAGTCTTTAATCTTTAATAATTTGCCACAAAATCACAATTTTATGAAAAACGAAGCAAAAATATAAGGCAAAAATCTGTACAGTTAAGAGGTATGCCTGTTTGTGATCTTATTTTTTTTATTGTGAAATTTTGCACATCTGGATGTCTTTGCCTTTGAATATCTTTGGTGCTGCCATATTTGTGATTGATTGATTTGTGATTCTCCTTTGCAAAAATATTCCACCATATCAGAGCTCTCTTTCTCTCCCATGTCTGTATTTCTTTTTTATACCTTTCAAAAGTCTCTAAATTTTGTTCTTTATATTTTTGCACTCCCTCACTCGCTTCTTTTTCCAAACGGCCCTTTGTACCTGTATTGATGTCTTGAGATACTGAGAACGTTTCTGTGTTTTTCAGCATGCATCAAGGCTTAATTCATGTTTTATGTGAAAGGTCTGAGATTCAGCCTTAGGGACAACACCTTAATACTCAATTTGTCTTTTTTTTTATAATATTTTACATTTTATTTTATTTTACATTTGTTGACCGGGCTAGTCTAGCTGGATACATATCCTTTTTCAGTAGAGGCCTAGAGTATAATAGGCATACTTCCAATGAAAGACCAACTAGTGGAATTTATTTTCTCTAACTTCCAAGGAAATGTAACACCTTTAGCAGATGGGGTCTTAAATTTCATCCACCGTCAAGTGGTTACATTAGCAAAAGACTGCCTGGACAAATTGTCGGAGGACCTTATCACAGATGCTTACTGCTGTGAGCTTGAGGAGAACTTCAGGAAGCTCCTTTATGACGTAAGTACTCACTATATTCAGAATATGTGTGACGAAGGAATTGACTGCAGTTATCAACCCGCATTTGCATTTGTGACTACTTACTGTAGTACGCTGTCAGGTGAACTCTTATTTACTTGCTTCGTATTCTTCTGAACCCAAGGCTGTTTACAGTAGACACCTAGCAAAAAAGATGGAGGTGCAGATGTCTGAGTAACTGTAATTTTCTCTTTATTGATCCTCTCAATGCATTCTGTAGCTCACATGTTAGGGCAGTTCCATCTCTGGCTGCTACCACTCATAAATAAACACTTTGAGCATGGAAGGTCATCCAGTCCTGAGATTACCACTTATGTTCTCCCATTTACTGTTGGACGTCAGTCCTTATGATTATTGTAGGAAAGTTATTTCATTTCAGGACAAAATCTCCAAAGCTCCTGTGCGTGTCCTTGCTGTCACCAAGACACCAGTTAGGACCCCCCACTGGTCCACTTTTCATTTGTCTGCCCATGTGCACAGTGTGCAGAAGTGCCAGAGGTGCTACTAATTCAGTCCAGCTGCTAGGAGTACAAATTATGAGAAGCATGAGGCTACCTGCTCTAAAATAGGATGACAGCTATGCTGAGTAGCCAGTATGAGTTTCATTAGGAGACTAGGTTGTGCAGTCCCAGGGAGGACATGTTACAAGGACAAAGTAATGGACCAGAAGTGTAGGCATCATCCAAAGCTTCCTCCTACAAAGGCCTTTGAAGAGGTAACTATACTACATTGACTAAAGTTTGCTATCCCTCTTCTTGGAAGGTATTATTGTTTTGTCTGTCCACGCTGGTGATGGCTGGAGTGTTTCTTTGTGATGACCTGCAAGAATTTATCAAGCCCACCTTGTCAGGCTTAGACATCAAGTGATAGAGGGAGGTCATATTGTTAATGCAGACCAAGTGTCAATATTCTAGAGTTTGAGGCTTCTCTGGCTAACATTTGGCTGAAAGTTTGGTCTTCTTACATCCGCTCTTAGCCATTGAGGCTAAGATGCAAACATTCTGGAGGCCTCATGTGGTTCCTCAAGTGAAACCACAGATTAGGATATAGTTTATTGCTTCTATTAACTGACCAAATGGACCTGAGAACACAACTAAGGAGAACAACTTGAGACTCACAACACCTCCTTAAGACAGGCTGTAAAGCCCAGTTTCTCTCTTTTTACATGTGCAGTGATCTACTTTCTTATACCTAGTGTTGTCCATATTTAAACTGACTCCCTCCCTATCACCCAGAGCAGGAGCACACCATCAGCCAGGTGCAGGATGTGATTCCCTCCTCCTAAGCATTGGCCTGAAAGGCTAAGTCTGAGGGTATTGAGATACTGAGGTCAGTGCTTTAGAAACAGACAGGGGTAAACAGATATCTGCCTGCTATAAGTTCCTAGAAATACTTAGTCCTTTGAAGACACCCCTTGGAATTATAAGGTGCTCCACTAACTGATCTGTTTGTAGTTTGCCTTCCTTTCAGAAAAGACTTGGTTAAAATCATGTAATTAAGAATGAGGACCCCCTGGGGTTATTCTTACCATCATTTTCTTTAACTGTATAATTTTGATGACCTACAAGCAGTCATATTCCTCGTCCCTTGCCCCACAAAAGGTGAATGCCACATAGTGGCAAGGATTGACTTTCTTTCTAAGCATACTAAACTAGACACCTGAGTGTTCCCTGCAGTACAGTCTAGGTTACAGAGATATTAGCATCTTGCCAGCTTCCCTTCATATGAGTAGGCTGTATATTTGGATATGGCAAGCAGCAAGGTCTTATCCTTTATCTGTTTAGACATCAAAACCCTTAAGTCACAGTTTTCATCCTCCCTTGTGAATTAGACAGAGAAGCTTGCAGAGCTTTCTGAATTTGGAGAAAAGGTGAGTTTGGCTAAAACGCTTACCTTGGCTTCTTCAGTGGGTTCCACATAGCCTGTGCAAGTTTTGATTGCAATGATGCTTGACATAAGTCAGCAGCATTAGGAGTATGCCTGCACCAGACAGGAACCATAGAAGACTGGATGAAAACAAAGGGCAACCACAAAGATAAAACTGCTGCTTTATTCCACACAAATATTAACGCTCCTCATACAAACAATTGTGTTTTCGTCTGAAATATCAGACTTCATCAGATGAATACACTATTACAACACACCCCTTTTATACAAAGCATTGTCCCTAATTAGCATTCCACTTAATTTTAAAGAGACATCCTTCTTAAAAAGAAACATTTCCAAATTCACAAAAAATCTTGTGTAAAATTAACTTAATGTCTCCTCTTTGAAGGATGAGGGCTGTAATGACTTGCATGGGGAGAAGTGGACAGTGATCTCTGAGGGTTTTTAAGATGCTGCCTAGCTATCTCTACTTCTTTCTGTAGCCCAGCCCATCTTAGGAAGAACGGTTCCTGTTATAGTGAGAAAGACAGTTTAACATTCCTCCCTCTTCTGTTTCGCCTCAGGGACTGACCCAAAATGAGACCGCAATGTCGTGAGTGTCCTTCAAAGAATGCACAACCACTACATGGGAAAATCCAACCAGATGATGGAATGCAGAAGATGAGGAAGCAGTGAAGCGCAAAGTATTATGATCACTACACTAATCTGTCCCCAGAGTTGTTCTGCTATGGTAAACACATGACACAGCTATACTGTGTTATTAAGCCCAAAGAATTATTGTCATTACACTGAACTGTCCCCAGAGATATTCTCTTATGGAAAATGCCTGAGACAGCTGTAGTGTTTAAAATCACCATGTAAGTCCTTTGAGAGGTAAGGCTTGGAGAAATAATGTTTTGAACTTTTGTACTTTTTTTGATAATTGTTTCACACAAATGTGTCCGGAAATGCTCTCCACTTATCACCTCTCTTTGAGACAATCAGGAAACTAGAATAGTAATGTGTGTCACTGGTTTCATCAAGACCAGTTTAGCAGGTATTAGTAGTGCAAGGCTGGAAATGTCAGTTTGGTTTGAGTATTACCTTTCTTTGATGTTTGGCAACCTGGAGATGAAATAATAAAGGAAGTGCAGGGACCACAACCCTTAGCATCTGGGGTGTGGGAAACTTGTCCACCCCTAAGAGAAATGATTATTTGTCTTTAAAGTGTTTCTTATTTTGGATCCCTACCCCATGTAATTATCATGCCTTCCTCTAAGTCACCGTATTGATCTATTCACACTTCTGCAGGGTGAGAGACCATCTGCCCATTTGTATCCCTTATCTTTAACAGCTGTGATGCCATAATCTATTTTTGGGGGATTGGGAATATTCTGTTATATGCTTTTATCTACACAGAAGTGGGTGAAAAAGCCCCTCAATGTGTACTAGTGCATGCTGACTTCTTGAACTGTTGTAGGCTTGGAGAATCACTAAGATTGAAAAAATAATCTCCCTAGTGGTTTTGTATTTGGTGAGTGGGGGAGTAAACATGTACCAAAAATAATGCAATGATTTAGCTTGTTTTATTGCAGTTATGCCTAATCTAAGGCAAAATTATATCCTTCTGAAGAGATTCAAATAATGCATTAAAGAAAATACAATTGGTAGATGAGAGGCAGTACTGTTGTGGGCTAGAAACTTGAATGGGTTAAATTAGTGACAGAGCAGGGAATTCATAGAACCAATAAGTTAACAATTATGGGAGCTGCTTACAGAAAAGGCTAGTTACAGTATTTAAAATGACAAATCCGCTGCCTTTTCCTATAGAGATACACAGAACTAGTTAAGTGATATTTTTAATACACAAAATCTAACAGCTTTGGTTAATAGTTTTGTGACAGTTCTGACTCTTAATGTGTTAAAAACTTGTTTGCGTAAAGTATTGGGGTAATTTATTGAAAATCTAAGGCATACACTTTCCAAGTACTGAAGTATTATTTGTTTCTGTAGGCCCAAGCTCGATCTTACTGTGACGACGCAACTGTCATCATGCAGCTGATGAGTACGCTGATGATAATTACAGGATGCTGTGTTCACCTGCGAGACTATCTGGTATGTCTGGCAAAATTAAATGGATGTTCTTATGTCTTCTATGCATAATTCCAAAGAAATTTTTATAGAGTTGTCACCTTTAAAAAGTGATTTAATTGTAGGATTGAAATGCAGCATTAGATAATTATACAAAACAATTTTCTTGACTTGCAAAAATAAAATAATCATTTACCTGTATTCATGAAATGTTGTTCTAAATAGGTACTATCCAGTTATTATAGGTATGTGATCTGTATGCACACATTTCTTCAATAGGACCTTTATTAGGAGGTCTGTCACTTGCTCCAGGTGTAGTCATATCTGCCTCTTAGAGTAAGGCCTACTAGAAAAAAATTGCAGTACACATTCTTACTCTGCACTGCTGGTTGCTTACATAGGTTCATAGGTTCATAGGTTCATACTAGGCTATCTGCCCGAGGGCATTTACAAGCCTAGCCCATAGTTTTGTGGCTTACGCCACCCCTTTAGTATGGGGAACTATACCCATTATTTTGCTGTGCCTCTGTTGAGCAGTGACACTGAGGTAATCCCTGGGGTATATCTGCGATCTCCCATCCATTGGTCAAGATTTCTCTTGAACAAGGCCAGCGAGGTGCTCTGCCTCACATATACCGGGATTTTATTCCACAGCATAGGGAGTCTTTGGGTGATGAATCTATCCCTCCAGCACGTCCTATTAATAGCCGTGTCGAGGTTTAAGTCTCCCGCCCTTGTGGCTCTGACGGATCTAGATTTTTTGAGGTGAAGCATATTCATCAAATCTGGGTTTGACATGGCCTTGTATGTTAGGCAAAGGTCACCTCTGAGCAAGCAGTAAGCGACTGAATAGAGCTGGAGTTCTTTCAGTCGGGCAGCATAGGACAGATGTTTGAGACCCTTTATCCTTTTGGTGAGGAACTTTTGTGGCCATTCTCCTTTCTACCATCAATCAATGTTCTTGCAGATTTGACTTCACCTGTGCCTCCTGTCACAGCTTAATAGCTCTTCTTTCTTCTCCATGTAGTCTTCATGGGTTGGTTGTCTGATACCATTTCAGGTACTTTACTTTTTTTTGCATTTACTGTTTTTGTTATTAGTGGACACACATCAGCTTTTCACATAAGAAGACAATACAGTTTTGTGCTGCCGTTGCCTTCAACCTCTGAAAAGTCATTCCGAATGAGTAATTATCGTGTTTGTTTGACCACAGTAGTCGTCTGCCTGCCAAGTCATATAATTTGCAAACCAAATGTCAGCATCCTTCTGCTGGGCAGATGTTTGAATGTTGTGGCATGAATGAAAGTGTGAATGACTTACCTTTCGTATTATGCTCGACTAACCATTTGCAGTAACATCTAAATGGTGCAATAGAAGAAAAATCAGTGTATTATGTTTCACTTGATGTCATTAAAGCTGGACCTGTTACTCCTAAACTACTGCAGACAAGCTTATTGCTGCCTGGTATATCATTAAAATATATTTAGTGAAACTAGAGGAAAGGAAGTAAATATATTTCCCATTTTACCACCTGAGTTCTGGAAGATGCACTTTTAGCCTATCAGTCCTGTATGAATATGGCCTGTTTTCTTGTATTACAGTCTGAAAGCAAAGTTGATCTAGCTTGCAGCATGCAGAGTTATGCTGTTCTTTACTTGTATTTACAAATTCCACATGCTACAAACATAGGAGAATAGGTTCCCGCTGGAAACTTGAATAACTCTCATGTCCTTTTATATTGTATCGTATTATATTATATTATATTATATTATATTATATTATATTATATTGTATTATATTACATTATATTATATCATATTATATTATATTATATCATATTGTATTATATTGTATTATATCATATTATATTATATTATATCATATTATATCATATTGTATTATATATTATATTAATATTATATTATATTATATTATATTATATTATATTATGTTATGTTATGTTATGTTATGTTATGTTATGTTATATTATGTTATATTATATTGCTGATTCTCCTGCTTCTCTTGAGTCTGTACAGGCCTACATTGTGGTTAATTTTCTGTTATTGGTCTTTGGCTGGAAGGTAGAGACACAATTCCATATGGAACTAGTTTCATATAATGTAGCATGTGCTAACAGTTTTGTTTTGTAGAGACAGGAGGCTTCTTGGCCTGTGGTAGGTTTCCCTGAGCTGACTTGAGAATACATGAAGCTGACATTAAAGAGTACAATGTGGGATATACTCTCACATTTCCAAATATAGTCATAAACTGTGCACCTTTCTTGTGATGAGAAAAAAAAGAGATGCTGGGATTATGCCAGGTCACTCTAGAATGATATCTGTTGTCATATTCTAAAACCTTACAAGGGACTGGTTACTGCCATGTGAACATGAGACCTGCATTTCTCAGAGTATTGGAGTGTGAGTAATAGGGTAATACAGTGAATATTGGCATACTAACACCAACCAAGTCTTAAGATATTCTTTGGAGTATGTTGATGAGTTCAGTAGTTAAAGCAGACGTTTTAACAGATCTTCAACTGGTTTGACTTGAGACAAATTGGATGCTACAGTTTGGGTTTCTGCTCAGGGTGCTGCTTCTGGACTCCTTTTAGAGCTTTACCAGATATGAATCACTGAGAAGAGTCCTAGAAAGTAACCCAGAGCAAGATGAATGGGTTCTTTGTTTGGATTGGTAGGCCTAGAAATTCATAAAAGGAGCTTTAAACTGCAGCAGGTGCTGGCTTGAGCTAAAACCTTGGTCACTAATGTTATTCAGAGGTCCCGTCTTTGCACATTTGATCATTTGTATACACTTAAAACATCAGTAGAAGTCAAAAGAAGTCATACAGAAGAATCCAGGCAAAATACTTTGGAATATTAAGGACCTCTACCTACTAATTCAGAATTTGGAATGCCAAGGAACTGTTACTATGAATTTAAATTTAATTTCTAATATGATTTCAGAAGTGGGAATGAGGCCCACTTGAGAAGCTCTGTAACAATTACATAATACTGACCTTCTTGGCATCCATTTCTGAGAGCAGAAAAGAAGTCTAAAGCAATCCTCACCTTCTTCTCCAGCTACTCATTCTGAAGACAGTGTTGCTTGTCTTCCCATGTCTAAAACACTTCCTATTCCCATTCATTAGCATCCTTTAGTCTTTAAGCTGGTCGCCTGACAGCAAGAGGCTCTCCAGTTCAATCCTCGGCTGGGGTGCCTTCTGTGCGAAGTCCTCCCTGTGGTCATGTGGGTTTCCTCCGGGTGCTCCGGTTTCCTCCCACATCCCAAAATATGCTGTAGGTGGCTTGGACACTCTAAATTGGCCCTAGGCATGAGTGCATGCATGTGTGTGCCTTCTGTGGAATGTTGGGTGCTGAGCTGGCAACTCGACACCACTCCACTGCCAATCATGAGCGGACAGGTGATCAGCTGTGACGACCCCTAACCGTAAAGCCGAAAGAAGAAGAAGTCTTCAAGCTGGTAATGTCTGTAGATGTGCCATGAGCTAATGGATGACATTTACTGACTGTTTAGTCATAATTCCATATACATTATCCATTGATGACCCATCCTTTGGGAGGAGAATTACTGAAGATTTTAAAACAATAACGACAGTCATATTCTCTGTCAGAAAAACTTTACAGATGTCAATCTACAAGTCACTAATTTGAATGACAGCAGTATTTAAAATTGCCCCTGACTTTTTCCTCCAATTATATTACTTGCTGCTTATAATTAAACAGAAACATATATAGATACTTGTGTCCTCATGTTTCAACTTTCAAAATGCATTTAGTTGAATGTCACTTCATGTAAATTCTGTTCCTACATGAGTTACAATAATGTATGTGTTACCTTTTCTTGTTTCATTGTTTTTATTTTGCTATTTCATACTCTGGGCAGTTTTCCGCATGTCACCATCTATAAATGTCAAGCTTAAAAAACAAAATACAAATAAATAAATATGTAGCTAGATCAGGTGGGATATTTGATAATGGTCACTTTACACTTTGCTGTTGCCGTGTTTGCCAGGAAAAGACTCATTAAATGTAGCGGTAGCTATTTGTTGTTTTTGGAGATTAGGGAATGTTGTTTATAAATATTAATATTCTTCACTGATTATCTTTCTGATATCTTTCTTTTTTCTGCAGCTCTTCAAAGCATCAGAACAACCAAAGAATCCATCTGAGGATGATTTTGAAAATATCCAACCCTTGAGTAATGCTGCCTTTGGGTAGGATTTCCTGTTAAGTTTCTACACTTAAAATGACTGTTTCTTTTTTATTTGATTCATATGTTCACAAAATCATTTTATATTTAAGCCATGGTCTTTGTCACTTGGTATGCCTTTAACCAAAACTAGAAAAACAATCATTTTTTTTGTAATCATTAATTGTAGCTAGCTTTGTAATAATCCAAACAGAATGGATAACGTAAAATATTATGATATGAAACAGTGACAGACCCTGCAGATGCACATAAGTGTTATTTTAGGTGGAACTGCAGTGTAACCATTCCTTCACAATTTGCACTTCAGTACTATGAATACTTGGCAACTTTTACTTCCTCCGTGTCATGGAACTGGCAATGCATTCAGTGCTGATATCACTGTAACACTATAATATGAGGTCCATCTGCTTTCTTGCCTTTCTCACATGTTCAGCAAGTCAGGAACGCCTCTGATTTTTTGTAGATTCTCAGTGCCAAGTAACTATTCTTTTAATACCACCTTGCCTCATCCTGATTATCGTCATTGGGCAGTTAGGGCAAGTATCACTCCTGTGACGCCTCGTGCTCTTGTAAGGCCCAGGCAACACTAAAATGTACCAGTGATGCAGTGAGTTTAATGAAAACATCATGAAATTATGGCAGAGGCTTTGGGGAATAATTTACTAGGAAAGAAAGAGGTGAAGGTGGAGACATGGGTTTGCTACTGTCAGGCTGCTAATGAATGCTGTGCTTTTTTGAGTCTTGGAGAATGGAGAAAACACTCTTTCTTCACAAAATACTGCACAAACTAGCTGGCAGATGAAAAATTTAAGTATGTGTAGTCTGCTATATTGTTGTACCTGGCAGAACTCAACTGCCTTTCTCAGTCTCATTTCTACAAGAATTTCAAGTTGATCTGCAAGATTAAGTTAGGTCTACCATGATTAGTCACATGCCATGACACAAGATTTATTGCAGCTAGAATATCTAATCCCACAAAACAATGCACATTATTCAAAGCAGCACCACTTCAGATGTCCCACAGCACTCCTTTACTCCCAAGTGTGTGGACAAGCCCTCATACCGCTTTCTTTCTCTCACACACACTATCTCTGTTTACATTTTATATATATATATATATATATATATATATATATATATGTGTGTGTTTATATTACGCTGTCGAAAACTCAAACTGTCGACAGTGTAATAATCGACACGAAAATGTCAAAACCCCTGAACATCGAACACACACAAAAAAAAAAAAAAAAACACCCAAACACAACACAAATTGCTCTATGCAGGGGGGCAAGCCCCCCTGCACCCCCCACACATCCCCACTACTTAAATATACCAACTCCGAAATCACACTACATTGCAGTAAACGGAAATCTTCCCTTATGGAGATTTCCGTTTACACATGCGATGACTTTCGCTTTTGACATTTTGTTGCCGACAATATCAGCTTTGATATTGTCGGCCTTCGACAGGGTGAAGTAGACCCATATACATATACATATATATACATACACACATATATAAAACAACTCTAAGGTTCTAGAAATTTTCAGAAAAAATAAATGGCTCTCTGAGCACTGTTAACCAAAACTAAAGCACTCCATGTGTTACATAGTGCCAGCACACATAAATGTTAAGGGCAGATCCAGTGATCTTTCTGTAGTGACATTCTGAAATTCACTGTAGCAATGCATATCAAAGTTGGGCTTCCCATAGTTAACCTAACTTGCACAACTTGGTTTCATAAGTGAACTATGGAAAAGTATTCTCTAATATGAAAAGTGCTCTTTAAATTTCATTATCTTCCATTTATTTGCACTTTTGTCTGCCCTGTTTTTTGTGTTATACCAGTCATATTTTCCCTTTAATAATGTCAGTACTGTAACACATAGATTCCTAGGTCAATGCTAGGCTATCAGTCTGCAAATTATTACAAGTCTAGCCCAGATGGCAGGATCAGACCCTGTACCTTGTATGTGTGAGGTAAAGGCTCCATCTGCTGTGTCTGTTTTATTTTCAGGTGACAAAAAAAAATGCATCCACTTAGTTTTCTCATATAACATGCCAAATGGCCACTCCATCATCATTGGTGCTTTCCTCTGTACTTCTTCATGGCAATGTGATTTTTTTCCTTATAATTCATCAGACTTTACCCAGTACCCCATCTGTGATCTGATTAACCTCTTACAAAGTAGCATTAACTACCATTATCACACTTCTGCCCCTAAAATCTAAAGTCACCCTATCTACATGCCAGCATTTGATGTGCTGTTGCATTCATTGGAGTCTAACTGCCCTTTTTCCTGGCATCTAGTCTAGTGCAGAGTGGCGCTCTCCTGTAAATGCTTTTGGTGTTGGTTGTGTTCTGTGTCCACCCAGCATCAGGTTTAGCTGTTCTTTCCTTCATATTTTTCAAGCAATTTCTGGTTCCTCAAACTATGTTATCAGTTTAACTCAGATGTAGGTTTATGTAGTAACAGATGTATCCCCATCCAAAAGAAAACCAACCCTTGGTGGCATAAGTACCAACAATACCTTCTCTGGACCTTTGGCTTTGGTCCTTGGTACTGGTGTTTCGACTACTGTTAGCTCACCTCCTCCTCCTCTGCAGTGGACATCAGAGGTCGTACTTTGAGCACTTGACAGTCTTAAAGTTGGAGACTGTTTATTCTCTTTGATCTTTCTCCAAGATTCAGCAGTTTTTTGATCCCATCATAATCATAGGTTCATAGATTAGTACCAGGCTAGCTGCCCTTGTGAGCCATTTTAAGCCTAGTCCAACCAGGCTAACCCACTGCTCAACCATCACAACTAGGTGGACTTTTTTTGGTCTTTTTGCACTGTTCTGTTTGCTTCTTATGCATGATTTCCTTTTATGGCTTCCCTGTCTACTACAGAATTATTCTGCAGCAGCGCCATGATTTCCAGGCTTCTTCTGGTCCCGTGTACCAGATGCCAGTTTCTCCAACTCCTTTTCCACCACAGACAAAGGTCTTTGTTTCGGGTTCCTTAGAGTTTGAGGCCTGTGGAGTCATTATGCTTCCAACACCTATTTTCCATCCATTGTGCATTCCTGATTCTGTATTATAAAGTTATGTTTCACTACCCATGGTCTATTGTAAACTGGATGGGTTTTAATTCATTGGGTTTAGTTCCCTGATCTACATCTGGCCAGTTGCTGTTTCTCCAAATTCACTGACAGCACAGTTGCTGTTGTGATTCAAAGTTTGGGGGGTTTTCATTTTTCTCCATTGTTGTGCCAGCATGGAGTCAGCATATCTTAGTAAGATGGGTAAACAGCCCGCCCTAACATGGGGGAGGTACAGTGGGGCTGGCTCTGCTGCAGAAAATGCATTTTTCATTGTTATTATGCAAGGTTCAAGCTGTAACTCATTTGTTAAATGCACCTGAAGCTTCAACTCTCTTAGTAGCACACACACACACACATTGCTATAAGAGAAGTCAGAATTAGTGACCATTTAACAACATTCACCATGTAATATTTAGCTAATAGTGAGGCTGAAATGTCATTGCTCCCGACACTCTCACTTGTGTTAAATACTGTGCATGGTGTTTATTTTGTTGTACCTTGTAAAAGCTATTCCAGCGTGGGGTATAATCTGCTTTCAGGGTGCGATTGACTGACATGGTGTATACTGCACAGGCCCATTGCATGAAGATATGAAAGTGAAAAAGGAACTCATGATGAAAAGATCCAGGTTTTATTCTCTGTATTGCTGCCATTACTGTGTACCCCACATATGTCTCACTGTCAGAAGCAGAAGGTGCTATGCTGTAGACTTCCATTTTGTTATAGTCAACTAAAACTGAAATTGCTGTGTAAAGTACTGAGTCTATTGCAGTTATTAACTATACTTTTGGGTTTGAATCTCGGCTGGAAATTAGCCAATGTAGATCAATTCACTTACAGAGTTTTGATAAATGTACGTATTAGACTTCTAGTTTCATTACAGACAAATGTAGGTTCTGCAACAATGAATTGGAAACATTTGCACACCTTGTTGCTGGGTGTGATACTCTCATGGCAAAGGGCATGTACACTGAAAAGCAAAATAATCTAGCAAGATTGTTGCACTGAGGATTGTGCAAAAGCTACAATATAGAAGTAGCTAAGAAGCACTAGAAAATAAGCCCTTTGAATTTTTATCTCTGGGATAATAATTTGCACTTTGCCATCGTTTAAGTCATTTGCCACTGTCTGATGTTCACTGTAATTGTAATTGATCAACATAGTATGTATCTTGCACACATAGTAAGCAGTCCTTTATCCATAAATGTGGGATGTTGTCAAATCCTTGTTTGTAATCTAGCCATGCCATACTTAGATTCTTCCCCTATTACAATTCTCCATTATGACTTTGTTTTGTTACCCTTTTGTTCTATTGCCATGATTGAGTTTTCTTCTAAATGAATATAAACTTTTTCGGTATCGGTTCTAGTATATAGTTTGAACATCATTGGAAGTCAGGTTCTGTAGTTTTTTTAGGCTGGCTTACAAGTTCATTCATAAGGAGGAATATTGCTTTTCCAGTTGTTAACCAGGTTGTTGTTTGTTCAGATGTGTATATAAGTTCTTCTTACTCAAGGCTAAATCTTCATGTAAAGATGTTAATACTTTTAGCTAGAGGATAGGTACTACATCTGGGGTTTTCCAATTAGGAGCTTGTCTTAAATTGTTTCATTTTCGCTGGCCGTTACTTCATCCCACTTCATATCCTGTACATTTGAACTTCTTAGTGTTTCTTTTCTTTCTTCTATCATTTCAGCATCTTAGTTGTGTCCCCTGGGGTCTTCACAGATATTTCTCCAAAATGTGTATTTCTTCTTTTTTGGTGGTGTTTCTGTTCATTTTGCTTTGTTTCCCAATTCTGTATAAAACTTTTTGGGTCATCAATAAGTATGTTATTTTGTACTTTTCCTTTATATTCATCTGCATGTCTCGTAAGTTCTTCTGCCTGTTTAGTTTATTATTTTCAGTAGTGTAGAATAGATCCAGGTCTCTTCTGAAACTGCGTGTTACTTTTATCATGTCTATCTTTTTAATTGCTTTATAATTTACTCCGATGATTCCGTGATGGCATTTGATTTCTTCCCTACCTTTCCCTTATTGCATTATGTTTTTGTGGTAAGACTTTATTTGTTATTAATTACCAATACCAGTAGGAAACATTATTACCAATATCAATAGGAAACAATATTAATTATATACCAATAGGAATCAACAGTTGAAACTGGGGAAATTTACATCTAGCTATTGCATGATCAATACAGGTGCCACCCAGGGATGTGTGCTCTCCCCACTGCTGTTCTCCCTCTAAACTAATGACTGCACCTCTAGGGACCCCTCTGTCAAGCTTATTAAATACGCAGATGATACAGCTATCATCGGGCTCTTCAGGAATGGTGTTGAGTCTTCCTACAGATGGGATGTTGAGCAGCTGGTCCTTTGGTGCAGTCAGAATGATCTGGAACTGAACACTCTTAAAACTGTGGAGATGACAGTGGACTTTAGGAGTGGTACTACAATATTATTCCCCTCTTTATATTTAATACTGCTGTGTCAGTTGTGGGACCTTCAAGTTTTTGGGATCTATAATCTTCCGGGACTTGAAGAGGGAGACCATCATAAAAAAGACACAACAGCGAATGTACTCTCTGTGACAGCTGAGGAAGTTCAACCTCCCACAGGAACTGTTGATTCAGTTCTGTACAGCAGTTATCGAGTTTGTTCTCAGCTCATCCATAACAGTGTGGTTTGGATCTCTGTCTAATATTGACAACGATAGGTTATATCAAATAGTCAGGCCTGTCGAAAATATCATTGGTGCTAGTTTGTCCTCCTTACAGGACCTGTACTATTCCAGAGTCATGAAAAAGGCAGGAAAAATCATCCCCGACCCTTCTCATCCAGGCCACCATCTGTTTGAACTATGACCATCAGCCAGACATTATAAATTAATACGCACCAAAACAAGTAGATATAAGAACATTTTTTTCCACAGGCCATCAAGTTCATAAACAGTTAACTCAGCTTATTTATTTTTATTTATTTATTTAAGTTTGTTTACCGGGAAATTCCAACTGGACACAGGTCCTTTTTCAGTGGAGGCCCGGGGAGAAAAGCTCCACAGAACAATAAATGAACAGCAGAGTACATGAAGAACAATTGAATATACATACAATAGCAAATAATACATACTGCAGCAAACATTAGCTATACATACAATATGAAACATAGTAATGAACAGATATACCAATATCTAGCTAGAGGCTAGGAATAAAGGTAGAATATATATACAGTTAGTACTAAGCTCAAATGGATACTGTTCTAAACTCGTGCACCTAAATCTTGTATACAAATATTGTACTAAACTCAAGCAGATATTAAGCAGAAGCTACACACAAAGGTGGAACAGGCTAGAAGGGCCAATGGGATGGAAGGGAAAGACAGAGGAGTAAGAAAGGAGACTGTGTGTGTGCAGTATACGTGGTAGTGAGAGGAAGCTAGGTGTAAGTCAGTTGGATTTGTATTTGGAGTTGAGATGAAGTGAGGTAGTTAAGCATGTTATAACAGGTCTGGGAGATTGAGTGAGGAGGAAAGGGGAGGGTAAAGGGTGAGGCAGAGCTTGCAGAGAAAGGAATGCAATGATCAGACGGTGTGAGGCATGGTGGCTAGGGGAGGGGAGAGGAAGGGGAGGTAAAAGGAGGGTTACTAGTCAGGATTGGTGCATGGGCATAACCAGAGATTTTTTTTAAATGAGTTTTTAGTGCAGTCTTGAAGTGTTTGCAAAAAGGTACTGTGGTTATGGGGGGGAGGGAGAGAGTATTCCATAATCTGGATATGATGCAAGAGAATAATGCTTCTCCTGCTGAGTTCTTGGGTTTGGTCACTAGAAGTACATTTTTGCTGCTGGACCATAGTGGCCTAGTAGAGCAGTAGGGCTGGAGAAGGTTTTGAAGGGATAGGACTTTAACAGGATGGTTTACTAACCTGTGGGTGAGAGAGAGTTGATTCAGGTGAAGAAGTTGAGGGAGTTCAAGCCTGTCAAGTTCTCTAAGTGAGATACAGTGGTGGCTGCGATAAGATGCACCAGTGGCAAACTTAGCAATTTTATTGTAGCAAGCCTTGAGCTTGTTTAGGTCTGTTTGTCTAAGGTAAGTAAGTATAGGAGAGGAGGTGGGAATTGGCAGCAGAAATTCTGTCTGTCTTTGTGAGGAATTGTTTCTGTGCAATGCACCTAGTTTTTTGTGAACCTTTTTTATGGTAAAAGAAATGTGAGTGTCAAATCTGAGATTGTTAGCAATTTCAACACCACAACGGTATTGTCTTTGGCTAGAATATTAAAGTGGGGGCTAAATGGGTTAGATTTAGTTGGTTGGAAGCTAAGGAGTTTAGTCTTGCTCGGGTTGAGTAATAACTGGGCATTAGATAGCCAGCTTTCTACAGATGAAAAGACTTCCTGTGTGATCTTGTGAAGTTCAGGTATAGTTGGAGCTGAGCAGATGAGGGTGGAGTCATCTGCATAATGTATAAGCTTTTTAGGCTGGGATACTCTTTTTCCCAAGCCCTGAGGATTCTGCAGTATTGTTTACATATTGTTAATATTTGTTTTGTTCAGAGTTTTTTCAGTATTTCTTGTACTGAGTTGCACTTTGCACCTTGTATGTATATGTGCATTTACTCTTTTGTCCTGTTCTTAATAGCTGCATGTATATCATTTGTCTTGTTTTTAATAGTTGTATGTAATAAAATAATTACATTTATGTAATTCAAACTTGGTGAGTCACTAAAACCAGAGTCAAATTTCTTATATGTGTGCATACTTGGCCAGTAAATGTGATTCTGATTTAGCTGCACAGTAATATATCCTATTTACTTATTTTGTTTCACATGAATTTCTGTTAATAGTCTTGATTACTGTATTCATCTGTTTTATCAGACTTCTAACATTTTGGGTCTTATTTACTTTCTGTAATTTGTTTCTTTCATCAGTCTTAATATATCTATCCATTTTTATTAAATTAAGTAAATCTTCCCTTGAAATCATTTTTTCTAAACCGTGGGCACGTTCTTGACTCTCTGTTTCCTGCAGGCATGCTACAGAACGTTCCAGGCCATCTTCCTGCAATATATTCTCTTCAGCTGTATCCTGCACCTTCCATTTGCCTTTCATATGGGAACTCATTGACCCATCACTTCACAACATTGACTGCACCAGGGTTGCCACTGTTTCCTGCTCCTTCCCTTGCTGTGCAGCTATACCTGGACTTTCGTCCTGGTTTCCTATTGAAGGTTCTAGAACATCTTCATGTTGCAAGTAATCATATGCTTCACAGCCCACCTGTTTCACCCACATCTGGAGACTCATTGTTCCATGATGTGCGACATTGCTACACTAAATCCTTTACTTCACAGGTAATCCATAACTTCAGTTTCTGTTTATTTAACTTTTCCATTACTAATCCTCTTTCCTACTTCCCCCTGTTTATTTATTTATTTTTTTTGTATTGTGAAATTTTCCATATCTGGGATGCCTTTGCTTGCATTTATCTTCAAATATCTTTGGTGCTGCTTTTTTGTATTAAATCATTTTATTTTCCCTTTTGTGTAACTATTCCAGTGTATTACATTTCTTTTTTCTTTCTCATGTTCATATTTCTTCTTCAGATGTTTCTCCTTAATTTGGGGACTCAATATTCCATCATGCTGTGATGTTAGGCTTTCTACACTAAAACTCTCACTTCACAGGTATTTCATAACTTCAGCTTCTATTTGTTTAACTTCTACTTTACTAATCTTCTGCTCCTTTTTTTCTTTCCATGTCCATGTTTCTTTTTTATATACCTTTCAAAAAGCTCAATATTTTCGCACTTCTGTCACTTCCTTTTCTAAACAGCTCAAAGTTTCTTTTTCTATGTAATGTTTTGGATGGATTTGCTGTATTAATGAACACAAATTTGCATTTGAAGCTTTTGATATTTGCTCTTGTGCAAGTATTTTTTTTTTCTCTAATTTTTCTCAATCTTTTTGAATACCTTATATCTGGAAATTTTGGGCTTCTTGCATAATAATAATAGATAATTTCTTTCTTATCTTCAATAGTCCACTCTGTCATCTTTATGGCTCTTTTCTGGCCTGTCAGTTTTTGTTTTTGTGGACTACTGTTTCTTTCCACAAAAGTGGGGCCATCCTCCCCCTGAGCTTTGCCTAACCTCATTTTAGGAATGTTTCTTTTGAGGATTCTACACTGTCATCTTTTTCTACTCCTGGCACCAGTGCGCATCCCAAGATTGGGAATTTTTTTATCCTGGGATTTGTGCACCCAACTGTCTTTTTTATTTTTTAACCTACCTCTAACCATGATATATGCTGCATAAAATACACTCTGTAGAAAATATTAGTGTCATCTTGGTGAGGTTTTGTGAAATTAGTGACCACCATGTGAAGGTACTCACCAAAAATTGAGGATGAATTTAGTTCCAGCAATGTTGTTCTCCTTTTTCTTGCTGATTTTATCATCTCTCCATTTCAGGTTTCTTTAGATGAGATTGCTGAGCTGTGAGTTGAAATAGCTGTTTGCATACCTTATTTTTGTAAAACTGATATGAACAGAGATAATGACAAACATCGCTTTCTCCAAAGGTTATAGCTTCTAGCGGCTTTTTGTAGTAGTACCTTATTTTTGTACACAAAGTGTAACTATATCTGTCCTTCTGGCTTTAACTTATTCCCAGAATACGATACAGTTTGCTATAGTTTCTGTAATGTTAAGAATGTTGTAATTAATAACAAATTGTTATTTTTTTTATAGATCTAAGTCCAACATTCATGTTATATATATTAAAATGAATAAGCTTTGCATTATCAGAAGACTAAATTTTTGTTAAATGATAGTACCAAAATATATTGAAATATCTGCATTTGGTTAATGATATGGCTGGGCAAGTGGGAAGAAAATCTATATAGGAGTAAGCCCGTTTTAAATTTAATAAATATTAAAATCATAAATTCTGCATGGAAGAATTTATTAAATGGAATCTACACCTGCTGATCTTTCTGCAGTTTTCACCACACTGTTATTTTGTAATGTCTTGTCAAGAATTAACCTATATGAAGATGACAAATTTGATATCAAATACTAAATCGATTCTATATTGTATGTTGATGGAAGTTAGGTAGGTCAGTGATGGCGAACCTATGACATATGTATAAAAGGTGACACACCAGCGTTCACCAACACCCAAGTTACCAAAAAAACTGAATGAACAAAAAACAAGAAATATGTTACCCTGCACTTATCTATTAAAAACTCCGCAAGAAAAAAGTCATTAATTGATGTTAATCAAATCAAATCAAATGTAATGTGTTCCATATTTTTTCAGTTCTGTTCAAAATTACTATTAAAAATAGGATAATGTTTTGGTGCACTATTTTAAGCCCAATTATCAGTGCGCATATCATTTTCCCTGTTGTAAGTCTCTGATTTTTCTTTTACTTTTATAATACATAGCAGCACATATGATTGGACTGTATTTTTTTAAATAAATGAATATGTGAAGAATTGTTTCTCTTTTGTTCAGGAGAGGGGGTGACACGATAGGCATTTTCCGAATTTATGACACATGAAGCCCAAGGGGTTCCCCATCACTGAGTTACGTGATAATATTCGTTTAGATTTTCAAAAGCAGCGTTTTTTTTTTGTTTTGTTTTTTTTTTTTTTTTTTTTTTTTGCTGTTACTTGTGAAACACTAAACCAGTGTTTCAAATTTGTCCAGATTATAGTAACATTGGAGCTATAACCTTTTGGCAAGTGGTAGAAGTCATAACATTCTGATGCTGGTACAGAAGGGATATTCAAATAAAATATCACTGAGTGTTGTTAGTGCTTTGCTGTTGAGCTGTATTCTATTAAAACTCAGCAACAAAAAAGTCATTCATTTGTACGTCCCTAAATCAAACACTTAATACAGTCCTCCTTCAACATAGGCAATTACAGACATATACACACATACATACATTCTGCCTAACATGCACAGTCTAACTGACCCACTCCTGTGCACTGTAAACACATTTCCATGTTTTCCCTCTGAAATAGCTCGTTAGAGCTTTGCAATGAATTGCTCTCCTGTGTTGTTTCAGTCACAATATACAGTTCTGGGGCAAATTACATGGTCAGTTTACATTAACCACACTTGTGAACTGCTGAATGTTCACATGAAGATACCCTGCTGGACCTCTGTACTGCTGCTTGCCAGAGCCTTCATATCACTGTAGCTCTACAGTCTTTGAATCGCCTTCTCATAAGCCTTCATAAGTCTTTGAATCACCTTCTCATAAGCCTTCATATCGCTGTAGCTATACAGCGGTCTTTGAATCGCCTTCTCATAATGTACTGAGCAGTCCTGCTAGAAATAGGATTGTGCAGTGCATGTTATACATAAAAATATTTTACAAATGAACAAGTGAAAAATATTTAATAAAAGGAAAACGTGAAATAATCAACCAGTAGTACATTTGAATTTTGTACTGTACGATTACTTGTAAAATGTTTAACACACCAAGTAAGTTCTCAAAATATTTGATCACTTCCACAAAAAGATTATATATTTGAATTTTTTTCACTGACGATTTTGGCAGTCGAAGTGATGAAAGATACTTGCACCCTGATAACAGTAACTATATTTTTCACAATTTTCACCCATTCACAGACCTACACTGACTAGAGTAGTCCAACTAAATAGTTTAGATGGCATTAAAATCCAAAATGCTAGCAAACATTGAAAAGATTTAAAATTGAAAAAAAAAACAATACGTTTCAATTCTTGCTAAGTACAACATAAAAAGTAAATTACTTTCAGATCTACCCACGCACAAATAAAAAGTTCCAGCTCTTCTTAAGCATGAATAAAGAATAACATACTCCATTTGAAATTATGCATTAGGTTTTGGAGTTTTAAACCCTACCAGTTTGGGGAGCAGACAGTTTATTATAGAAAATCTTGGCCAGCTTAGGATACCAAATTAAATTTATGGTTATATCCAAACACGAACTAAGCACAAACAAAAAACAAAGCAAAAAGCCACCAGCTAGAAATCCAACAAATAATTTATTGAGATAACAAACAATATTAAAAAATCACGATATATAGGAACAGTAAGCGCTTTCATTTAATTAGTATTAAACTTCATCAGACAACCTCCATATAACATCACTTCCTTTTATAACTTCCTATCACTTTGAAAAAGCCCGCCAAATCACTTTCTAAATACGCGCATGCCTAGTTTATAAAAATGTGGAAATAGAAAATGAGAAACATATTCTCTCAAATTCATGTTTATCCTGTGGAATGAATACTAATAAAATAAGATACTTTAAACATAAAATTCATATATAATACATATAAAACATATCTAAAGATGGGGGTTAAATGATTAATTCTTAAACTCTTAATAAATAATTATAAATATACATAGATTATAAATAGCGCTTACTGTTCCTATATATCGTGATTTTTTAATATTGTTTGTTATCTCAATAAATTATTCGTTGGATTTCCAGCTGGTAAATTTATGGTTATGCCATGATACATAAAAAAAAATGTTTCTACAAAGGTTGGCATTTTATTTTATTTTTATTTATTTTACATTTGTTGACCGAGATAGTCCGACTGGATGCATGTTCATTTTCAGCTGAGGCCCCGGGAGAAAAGCTCCAAGGGTAAGCAGATACAGCATTACATAATACCAGCATTACATATTACAAACAGACTATTTACAGAGATTACATAAGTAAGCAAGTTAAACAAGTTCCACAGGTTACAGTTAATCCTGAGCACAAGTCAGGATTAAATTAAATTACACAGTAAACTGGTTAACAGATTTTTACACATTCTAGAGAGAGTTAGCCAGGCTTGATAACATTGACATAGCCAGTTAAGTGACAAATGTTGTTTGAGTCTAGTTTTAAATCGACCTAAGGTGGAAAGTAAGGTAATATCAGCTGGAAGAGAGTTCCAGGATCTACTTACAGAGTTTGCAAAGAGAGAGTCACCGGCTGTGTTATTAATTTTGCTAGTCTGAATTAATAGTTTGTTAGAGGATCGAAGCAGTCTAGGATTGCTATAGGGGGTGATAATATTTTTAAGTGCAGGAGGGCGCTTACGATACAAAGTAAAGATTTTTTGTGTAAACGTACGCTTGGACTGCAGCTGGTACTGTTTCTTTTGTTTTACTAGTTTATTTTTCTTGTTTGTCGTTTAAGTGCAGGAGTATTGTCCGGATTATAGAGGATTTTATAGGCCATAATCAGTTGGTTATACTGGATTAGGCTGGGTAGTTCAAGCCACCCAAGCTGATTTAGATTGATGCAATGATGTATCCTAAAAGGCAGCCCAGTGGCAAACCTGGCAATGTGGTTGTAGCAAATTGAGAGTTTGTTAAGGGCAGTCTTGTTTAAATTCGAGAGTAGAGGGGATGCATACAGAAGGGTTGAAAGAAGGTGAGACCGAGCTATGGCAATTTTAGCTGGAGGGGTTAGGGAGGCTTTTATTCTGTAAAGTGACCCTAGTTTTTTATTGATGGTTTTGATAGTTTGGTTAACATGTAGGTCAAATTTTAGATTATTGTCTATGATGACACCTAATAGTTTTGTAGATGGGTCAGGGGAGATTATTGTGCCATCATTTGATTTTATGGTAAAGGTGAAAGAGGTAGACCTACGTGTTGGTGAAAATAACAGCATTTTAGTTTTGTTGGGATTTAGGATCTGACAATGTTCAGAAAGCCAGTTTTCTATTGTATTAAAGGTGGTCTGGGTAGCTGACCATATCTCTACTGGAGATGTGGCTGAGCAAATCAGAGTAGAGTCATCAGCATATTGGATACAGCTGACTTTTGGGATGACAGTATAAAGGTCGTTAATGAAGATGGAGAACAGCAAGGGCCCTAGTATAGAGCCTTGTGGTACTCCAAGGGTGTTAGGTAGAAGGTTAGAGAGTTTGTTCTACCAGAGGACAGCCTGCTGTTGACCATTCAGGTAGGATTGAAACCATTGGAGGGCTCCAGTATCTAGACAGAATGTTTGCAGGGTGTGGATTAAAAGTTGGTGATCAACCATATCAAATGCCTTGGAAAGATCCAAAAAGAGGGCTGAGGATATATAATTATTGTTGCGATTATGGTTTATGGTGTTGGTAAAGGCTAGGAGGGCTGAAGTAGTGCTGTGATGAGGACGGAAGCCATGCTGAGTGTCTGCCATAAGGCGATTCTGGATTAGGCGGTGCATGAGTTGTCTATGAATACATTTTTCCATAATCTTTGCAAGTGGAGAGAGTATAGCTATTGGCATATAATTGGAAAATTCAGTAGAGCTGCCTCCTTTGTGAAGTGGGATTACATAGGATATTTTCCAGATGGTGGGAATTTTAACTTCTACTATGGTTCGATTGTTTAGTATTGAGACGGGGTAAGCAATAGCATCAGCTGATTTTTGTAGGTACTCGGCAGGGAGTTGATCAGCAGAAAGTGTAGTGGGTTTTAATTTTTTGATCAAGGTACAGATAAGTGAAGTGGCGACTGGTTGGAAGCTGAACGCGAGTTGGTTTCTAGGGGTGCTGCTTTCAGGACCAGGGGAGCTAGGAGGTAGTTGGCTAGCTAGGGCTTGAATTGTCTCAGTAAAGAATTGGTTAAAACTATCAAAAACATCTTCAGGGGTTTTATCAATAGTAACAGCAGGGATTGGGGTTGAAGTTGTCCAGGATGTAGTAGATTATTTAAACCTGCCCAAAACTTCTGAGGGTTATTTTGATTTACTGTCTGTAAATTACAGTAGTATTGTTTTTTGTCTTGTAAAATTGATTTTTTGGTTTCGTTCCTGGATTGCCTGTATTTAATGTGAGCTTGAGGGTCTTTAGAAGAACACCATAAAGCCCATGCTTTGTTTCTAAGGGTAATTTTGAGTTTAGACTCTATAGAAAGCCATGGTGCAGTTTGTGCCTTGGTTCTCTTTGAACGAACAGGTGCATGCAAATCAAGGATCTCAAGGAATTTGTTGTTAAAGTATGCTACTGCTTCATCTAAGTGGAGGTGTTTTAGAATAGACCAATTACATGAGTTTAGTTCTTGTTGGAATTTGGTAGAGTCAAAGTTGTTATTGTTTCTAACCTTTCTGAGTAAGGGTTGTTGGGAATTAATGGTTTTGTGCTTAATTACAAATGTGAGAAGGTGATCACTTAGGCCATTAAGGAGGGTACCAGACGTGTACATTTGGGGGTGACTATTTATGAGTACCCAGTCAAGTATACTTTCTTTTTGGTTGGGTTTACCTATCTTGCTAGGGGTGGATATGATTTGTGTAAATGCATGCAGGTTAATATGGGTGGTTGGGGATTCTGAGGAACAGGTGCCCCAGTCTATGTTAAAGTCTCCAAGTAGTAGGGTTTCTTGGGGGTAGTGAGATGATAGCCAGTGCAGGATATCTTCAAATGTAGATATATTGTTACCTGGGGGAATGTACATAAGATGATATTAATGCTTTTATTTTTATTAAGTTGCAATTTGGTGGCAAGAATCTCTGAGTTATTAATCTGAGGTGGTTGTATTACATCTATAGTGACATTCAACTCAGATTTATAGAGTACAGCTACCCCACCCCCCTTCCTCGAAGCACGATACAGCCTGTGTATGTTGTACCCAGGTGGTAACACTTCATTGTCTTTAGTGTTAGGTTTTAACCAGGTTTCAGATAAACAGAGAATCTCAGGGGAGTGGACACCCAGAAGTGCATGCAGTTCATGCACTTTGTTATTAATACTTTTAATATTGAGATGACAGACTAGGAGAGAGTTAGTTGGCCTATTAATTGTAGGCTTGTAGCTTAGATTGCAAGTAGAGGGGGGTATGTGTATCTGAAGTGAGTGGGCCAGGGTTGGGGTGAATATCACCACCAAGTATTAGGTTGAGTCTATACTTGGTGATGAACTTCAGGAATTTTGTTTATTAGTTTGTGGTAGTGTTTAGATCTAGAGCTAATGTGCCTGGGGTTGAGATGTTGATAGACTGAACAAGATGTTGGATAGGATCTGGTACTGTAAATATGGTTAAAGGTGGAAGGATTTACAGCTGGGGTGATAGTATGGCCTTTTCAGACCTGAAATCCCGTGAGAAACTGGTTTTCATACAAGGTAAGGAGGTATGATGTGAACAAGAGGGGTAGTAAAGAGGAGTATATCATTATGTGTGATTCAGCTAGTGAGTTAAGTAACTGTTTTACCTGGTGATGCAACACCAGAAGATAGAGTGGTGAGGTAAAGGTACTGGAAGGGGGATGGGAAAATACCAGATGAAAGCTAATAGGTGCTATTAAAATGTAGGTAGTAGAATGGGGGTGGGTGGAATTATCCCAGATGAAAGCAGATAGGATCTAGAAAGTGGGGAAGTGGCTATAGTACTATAAATTTAGAGGTACTGGGGGCAGGAGGAAATTGGGGGCAGTGAGGGGAGTGAAGAGAGCCCGAGCGTAGTGGGGTTATTGCAGTTTACAAGGTTTCCTGTGGTGTCCTAAAGCTATAAGATAAGTAATACAGCTCTTAATGTAAGAGTCAATTTACTTCAATTACAGGGGAAGGAGCAACCACTCAAGTAGAAACAAAGAGCCCTATGGCTGACCAATATGGTGACCTACTTAATTACAAAGCACTGTAAATGAAAGCTTAACAAATGCTTTTTGTGTGTGCAACCTACTCTGTTTAAATGTTGAGAGAAACTGATTGCAGTCCTGTAGACACCATTTTGTAGGGAACTGTAGAGTTCAACTAGGAAAAGAGAAAAGCAAAAATTCTAGGGTAAGCATGAAGGCAGCAACAAGCAGTTATTATATAATAATGCATTCAGAAAGGTTTGGCGGGAGGGTATAGTAGCATACTTCAGAATAAACTAAGATTTATAGCTAAGAAACCTAAACAAGAGAGCAATGCAGTAAATAAACACTTGCCAGATTTTAAAGATATACCAGAAAAACTAAATCAATTATTCACAATTGTACAACTGGAACATTGCCAGTAAAAGCACTTCAGGTATAGCTAGCCCAAGTTATTCAAGTCATAAAAGCACTTCTTCAATGTGTGTGTGCAATTTAAACATTAAAAAACACATGCAGCAAGGAGGAGCTCTGATTATACACTTTCTCTAGGTACAGGTTCAGTTTAAACACAAATATTACCACAGCATTTCAGTAAAGTCACTAGCTACTTATAGAGCCTCTGAAAAAAAATAGAGCAGTCTGTGCAGAATCAGAATTTAGAAGCAGGTCATTCAGTTACACAAAAAACAGTAAAAGATCCATACAATGAAGAAATCTACACTAAGTCACACCAGGTCAGCCAAGGGGGGAAGAGAGAGGGAAATCCTAAGCATCTAGATTTGAAAATGATGCCTGTACTGAATTGTAGCAGTTTAACCTGTTTGAAGAAAGAGGGGGGTGGAGGAAAAGAGAAGGCAGTAGGAGTGGTTACAGGGAATACCCTGATTGACTCAAGACACCACACCAGAGATAAGTTGAATGTAAGGGCCTAAACTCTGCACTCAGCATTGTGTTATTTGCACTCAGTACTTTAATTTTAATGTTATTTGCACTCAGCACTGTAATTTCACTTATGTTTAGCAGGAAAGACAGACCAACAGTATACAATGTTGGGAATTTTTACAAGGGTTACTTGTTCAAATGTCAGGCTGTTGCAGTTTACAAGGTTTCCTAAGGTGTCCTAAAGCTATAAGGTAAGCATTACAGCTCTTAATGTAAGAGTCAATTTACTTCGGTTACAGGGGAAGGAGGCAACCACTCAAGTAGAAACAAAGAGCCCTATGGCTGACCAATATGGTAACCTGCTTAATTGCAAAGCACTGTAAGTGAAAGCTTAACAAATGCTGTTTGTGTGTGCAACCTACTCTGTTTAAATGCTGAGAGGAACTGATTGCAGTCCTGTAGACACCGTTTTGTAGGGAACTGTAGAGTTCAACTAGGAAAAGAGAAAAGCAGAGATTCTAGGGTAAGCATGAAGGCAACAACAGGCAGTTATTATATAATAATGCATTCAGAAAGGTTTGGTGGGAGGGTAAAGTAGCATACTTCATAATGAACTAAGATTTATAGCTAAGAAACCTAAGCAAGAGAGCAATGCAGTAAATATACCCTTGCCAGATTTTAAAGATATACCAGCAAAACTAAATCATTCACAATTGTACAACTGGAAAATTGCCAGTAAAAGCACTTCAGGTATATCTAGCCCAAGTTATTCAAGTCATAAAAGCACTTCTTCAATGTGTGTGTGCAATTTAAACATTAAAAAACACATGCAGCAAGGAGGCGCTCTGATTATATACTTTCTCTAGGTACAGGTTCAGTTTAAACACAAATATTACCACAGCATTTCAGTAAAGTCACTAGCTACTTATAGAGCCTCTGAAAAAAAATAGAGCAGTCTGTGCAGAATCAGAATTTAGCAGCAGGTCATTGAGTTACACAAAAAACAGTAAAAGATCCATACAATGTAGAAATTTACACTAAGTCACATCAGGTCAGCCAAGGGGGGAAGAGAGAGGGAAATCCTATGTACCTAGATTTGAAAATGATGCCTGTACTGAATTGAACAGTTTAAACTGTTTGAGGAAAGAGGGGGGGTGGGGGAAAAGAGAAGGCAGTAGGAGTGGTTACAGGGAATACCCTGATTGACTCAAGACACCACACCAGAAATAAGTTGAATGTAAGGGCCTAAAATCTGCAATCAGCATTGTGTTATTTGCACTCAGTACTTTACTTTTAATGTTACTTGCACTCAGCACTGTAATTTCACTTATGTTTAGCAGGAAAGACAGATCAACAGTATACAATTTTGGGAATTTTTACAAGGGTTACTTGTTCAAATGTCAGGCTGTTGCAGTTTACAAGGTTTACTAAGGTGTCCTAAAGCTATAAGGTAAGTATTACAGCTCTTAATGTAAGAGTCAATTTACTTCAGTTACAGGGGAAGGAGGCAACCACTCAAGTAGAAACAAAGAGCCCTATGGCTGACCAATACGGTGACCTGCTTAATTACAAAGCACTGTAAGTGAAAGCTTAACAAATGCTTTTTGTGTGTGCAGCCAACTCTGTTTAAATGTTGAGAGAAACTGATTGCAGTCCTGTAGACACCGTTTTGTAGGGAACTGTAGAGTTCAACTAGGAAAAGAGAAAAGCAAAGATTCTAGGGTAAGCATGAAGGCAACAACAGGCAGTTATTATATAATAATGCATTCAGAAAGGTTTGGTGGGGGGGGGTTAAGTAGCATACTTCAGAATGAGCTAAAATGTATAGCTAAGAAACCTAAGCAAGAGAGCAATGCAGTAAATAAACACTTGCCAGATTAAAAGATAAACCTGAAAAACTAAATCAATTATTCACAGTTGTACAACTGGAAAATTGCTAGTAAAAGCACTTCAGGTATAGCTAGCCCAAGTTATTCAAGTCATAAAAGCACTTCTTCAATGTGTGTGTGCAATTTAAACATTAAAAAACACATGCAGCAAGGAGGAGCTCTGATTATACACTTTCTCTAGGTACAGGTTCAGTTTAAACACAAATATTACCACAGAAATTCAGTAAAGTCACTAGCTACTTATAGATCCTCTGAAAAAAAAATAGAGCAGTCTGTGCAGAATCAGAATTTAGCAGCAGGTCATTCAGTTACACAAAAAACAGTAAAAGATCCATACAATGAAGAAACTTACACTAAATCACACCAGGTCAGCCAAGGGGGGAAGAGAGAGAGAGGGAGGGAAATCCTAAGCACCTATATTTGAAAATGATGCCTGTACTGAATTGTAGCAGTTTAACCTGTTTGAGGAAAGAGGGGGGTGGGGGAAAAGAGAAGGCAGTAGGAGTGGTTACACGGAATACCCTGATTGACTCAAGATACCACACCAGAGATAAGTTGAATGTAAGGGCCTAAAATCTGCAATCAGCACTGTGTTATTTGCACTCAGTACTTTACTTTTAATGTTACTTGCACTCAGCACTGTAATTTCACTTATGTTTAGCAAGAAAGACAAACCAACAGTATACAATTTTGGGAATTTTTACAAGGGTTATTTGTTCAAATGTCAGGCTGTTGCAGTTTACAAGGTTTACTAATGTGTCCTAAAGCTATAAGGTAAGTATTACAGCTCTTAATGTAAGAGTCAATTTACTTCAGTTACAGGGGAAGGAGGCAACCACTCAAGTAGAAACAAAGAGCCCTATGGCTGACCAATATGGTAACCTGCTTAATTGCAAAGCACTGTAAGTGAAAGCTTAACAAATGCTGTTTGTGTGTGCAACCTACTCTGTTTAAATGCTGAGAGGAAATTATTGCAGTCCTGTAGACACCGTTTTGTAGGGAACTGTAGAGTTCAACTAGGAAAAGAGAAAAGCAGAGATTCTAGGGTAAGCATGAAGGCAACAACAGGCAGTTATTATATAATAATGCATTCAGAAAGGTTTGGTGGGAGGGTAAAGTAGCATACTTCATAATGAACTAAGATTTATAGCTAAGAAACCTAAGCAAGAGAGCAATGCAGTAAATATACCCTTGCCAGATTTTAAAGATATACCAGCAAAACTAAATCATTCACAATTGTACAACTGGAAAATTGCCAGTAAAAGCACTTCAGGTATATCTAGCCCAAGTTATTCAAGTCATAAAAGCACTTCTTCAATGTGTGTGTGTGCAATTTAAACATTAAAAAACACATGCAGCAAGGAGGCGCTCTGATTATATACTTTCTCTAGGTACAGGTTCAGTTTAAACACAAATATTACCACAGCATTTCAGTAAAGTCACTAGCTACTTATAGAGCCTCTGAAAAAAAATAGAGCAGTCTGTGCAGAATCAGAATTTAGCAGCAGGTCATTGAGTTACACAAAAAACAGTAAAAGATCCATACAATGTAGAAATTTACACTAAGTCACATCAGGTCAGCCAAGGGGGGAAGAGAGAGGGAAATCCTATGTACCTAGATTTGAAAATGATGCCTGTACTGAATTGAACAGTTTAAACTGTTTGAGGAAAGAGGGGGGGTGGGGGAAAAGAGAAGGCAGTAGGAGTGGTTACAGGGAATACCCTGATTGACTCAAGACACCACACCAGAAATAAGTTGAATGTAAGGGCCTAAAATCTGCAATCAGCATTGTGTTATTTGCACTCAGTACTTTACTTTTAATGTTACTTGCACTCAGCACTGTAATTTCACTTATGTTTAGCAGGAAAGACAGATCAACAGTATACAATTTTGGGAATTTTTACAAGGGTTACTTGTTCAAATGTCAGGCTGTTGCAGTTTACAAGGTTTACTAATGTGTCCTAAAGCTATAAGGTAAGTATTACAGCTCTTAATGTAAGAGTCAATTTACTTCAGTTACAGGGGAAGGAGGCAACCACTCAAGTAGAAACAAAGAGCCCTATGGCTGACCAATACGGTGACCTGCTTAATTACAAAGCACTGTAAGTGAAAGCTTAACAAATGCTTTTTGTGTGTGCAGCCTACTCTGTTTAAATGTTGAGAGAAACTGATTGCAGTCCTGTAGACACCGTTTTGTAGGGAACTGTAGAGTTCAACTAGGAAAAGAGAAAAGCAAAGATTCTAGGGTAAGCATGAAGGCAACAACAGGCAGTTATTATATAATAATGCATTCAGAAAGGTTTGGTCTGTGGTAAGTAGCATACTTCAGAATGAACTAAGATTTATAGCTAAGAAACCTAAGCAAGAGAGCAATGCAGTAAATAAACACTTGCCAGATTTTAAAGATATACCATAAAAACTAAATCAATTATTCACAATTGTACAACTGGAAAATTGCCAGTAAAAGCACTTCAGGTATAGCTAGCCCAAGTTATGCAAGTCATAAAAGCACTTCTTCAATGTGTGTGTGTGTGCAATTTAAACATTAAAAAACACATGCAGCAAGGAGGAGCTCTGATTATACACTTTCTCTAGGTACAGGTTCAGTTTAAACACAAATATTACCACAGCATTTCAGTAAAGTCACTAGCTACTTATAGAGCCTCTGAAAAAATAGAGCAGTCTGCGCAGAATCAGAATTTAGCAGCAGGTCATACAGTTGCACAAAAAACAGTAAAAGATCCATACAATGAAGAAACTTACACTAAGTCACATCAGGTCAGCCAAGGGGGGAAGAGAGAGGGAAATCCTAAGCATCTAGATTTGAAAATGATGCCTGTACTGAATTGTAGCAGTTTAACCTGTTTGAGGAAAGAAGGGGGTGGGGGAAAAGAGAAGGCAGTAGGAGTGGTTACATGGAATACCCTGATTGACTCAAGACACCACACCAGAAATAAGTTGAATGTAAGGGCCTAAAATCTGCAATCAGCACTGTGTTATTTGCACTCAGTACTTTACTTTTAATGTTACTTGCACTCAGCACTGTAATTTCACTTATGTTTAGCAGGAAAGACAGACCAACAGTATACAATTTTGGGAATTTTTACAAGGGTTACTTGTTCAAATGTCAGGCTGTTGCAGTTTACAAGGTTTTCTAAGGAGTCATAAAGCTATAAGGTAAGTATTACAGCTCTTAATGTAAGAGTCAATTTACTTCAGTTACAGGGTAGGAGGCAACCACTCAAGTAGAAACAAAGAGCCCTATGGCTGACCAATACGGTGACCTGCTGAATTACAAAGCACTGTAAGTGAAAGCTTAACAAATGCTGTTTGTGTGTGCAACCTACTCTGTTTATATGTTGAGAGAAACTGATTGCAGTCCTGTAGACACCGTTTTGTAGGGAGCTGTAGAGTTCAGTCTGTTTAAATGTTGAGAGAAACTGATAAAAAAAGAATTTTTTTAATCAAAATCAAAAGAATCAAAAGAAGAAGCATAAAAAAGAATTGAGGGAATGCGTTCATTTTAATTGCAACAGTCTTAGTTCAGAAGATTTGAGAGTTTTACTAACTGCAATTTTGTTTCCTATCCATTGGTAATATTCTGTAACAGAGTAAGCATTAATCGCTGTAAATTTCAGAATTAATTATAAATACATACAGTTTTTGAAAAGAGGTTTGCAGTATTAACGTAAATAATTTGCTGAGCTGATTCTGAATAATGAGGCTAAAGATAATAGCAAATCTACTGGCCAATAAATTTAGCTCTAAATTTAACATCATTCCTCTCCATCTTTCCCTCAAGATATACATAGCTGAAACTGGCTTGCTTCTGGCTATCACACAATGCCAGGTTCTAAAAGTGCTATCTAAAAGCTAAATGTACTGCATCAATGGTATCTTTATTAATATGCATGATTTTAGCCACTCTCCTAACAATACTGTTCAATCACAGCCTCCATACAGGATTTGTACCAAACAAATAGAGAACAGTTGCAGTCATTCCCCTGCATAAGGGAGGACCTTCCACAAACCCACGTGATTGCAGACCCATAATTCTGACAGCCTCATATGCAGAGGGAACTCCAAATACTGGAGCCATCTCAGTTTGGATTCATCAAGGGCAGATCATGCTTACTCAACCTGGTGGATTTTTTTGAAAACATTAGCAAAGCAATGGAGGAAGGCAAAATGGTGCACATTGCATATCTCGACCTTGCTAAAGCTTTTGACAGAGTTCCCCACTCAGGCATAGTAGAAGAGCTAAATAAACTGGGTATAAATCCCTATGTCACCTGCTGGAGATAGGATCCAGGAAATCAAAATAGGGGAAGTTGCCTCCACTAAGAGACCATTCACAAGTGGAGTCCCCCAGGGTTCTGTGCTAGGGCCTCTGCTATTTAGCATCTACTTTTATGAAGTAAAAGCCAATACCAAAGGGCTCTGGCTGACTAAGTTTGCAGATGACTGCAAGCTAGGTGCAGTCATTGAAGCCACAAATGGCTGCCATCCTGTAGGAAGGTTTGTCCCAAATAAATAACTGGTGACAAAATCATGTAATGAAACTAAATTTCAGAAAATTCAATATTGGATCCTTTGGGAGGTCATATTTCCCAGGGAACTACCACATTAACAATATGCCCTGAGAGTTGACCTGTTTGTTCAGGATTTGAGCGCTTACATGGATAGTGACCTAACTTTTGACCAACATGTATCCATTGTTGTAAGAAGGTCCTTCTATATTGCACAGCTTATAACCAAAGGGATTGTGTCTAGATTTAGGGATGTCATTCTCCTCCTTTACAGCCCCCATTATGCCTGTCATTGATTATAATGCCCCCTTTGGCATGTATCCGTCCAGACACATGCAACAACTGGAATACTCACATAGAAACCTACTAAAATGATAGAAGGCCTAAACAACATGTCCTACATGGACCAACTCAAAATCCTGTCACTATACTCATTTTCCTACAGACTGCTAAGAGGTGACCTGTGTCTGGCATACAAGTCATCCTCTGACCAAAGATACTGATGGATTTACTTCACATCAGCAAGTCAAGTGGCATTAGAAATACTTGGTCTAGGAATGTAAACTTCTTCTTCAACATCAACAGAACAGTTTGGAGGGACAGGTATATGTCGCACATGATACCACTGCTGTGAAACAGACTCCCCATCCACATAAAAAAAGTTTTCCCTGTCTATATCCAATTGTAATTTGGATCTATGGATGGGAAACAGAAGCTTTACCCCATGACTGCCCCCTGTACTGCTAATGGACAGAAGCAGCTCCTAAATGCTTTATCCCATGCATGGGTCCTCTCAAACCATCAATTATATGAGCCCAGTTATTCACAGTAGGGGTAATTATTGACCATGGGATGGGTAAAGCCAATCTCTGACCAAATGGGATAGGTAAATTCAAGCACAGAATGGGAAATTGGCTAGGCTTATAATGGTGCACACAGACATCTAGCCTAGTACTTACCTGTGAACCTATAAATGAATGATTCAAACAACTAAAGTAAATAGTTTACTAGACTGCATCTTTGGAATGAGGCAGGTAGAACAGAAGCTGCCATGTAGAACAGCCATTGTAAAGGTAAACTTGTAATTTTAATATAGTGTACGGAATGTGTCTGCTGATATGCAAGATGTCTGTATGCAGAGGTATACCAGCTTCTCCCTGTGAGCTACCTTATGAATAGCATTACCGTGTCCCAGATATAACAAAGCAGTATGTAAAAAACCTGTGTGCTTCAAATGTAATTCTTGGTACACAGCAGCTGTCTTTACATCTTGCTATATTTTTAATGAAGCCTTAATTACTGTTTTTAATTTTCTGGCAGGTGGAGATTGTGAAGCGCTATTAAAGCATGCTGGTGTTCTCCCTGTTCGCTTGTGTCAGCTGTATGTTGGAGAAATTACCTTGGCTATTGAGTACCTCCATAGCCATGGAGTTGTACACCGGGACCTCAAAACTGCTAAGTATGACTTCTCAATTTTTTTTTTTCTTTGTTTTATTTTAATGATGTGTGTGTTACTTCTTTTAGGACTCCAGTCTTCTGAAGGTGTGGTTACAGCAAAAAGCTGTGGTTCCCAGAAACCATGGATCTGATGTCTTTTCCATTTGGGTTCAACCTGTATGTTATCGGATCTGGCTCAAATCCCAGACGGGCATATCCTAAAGACTTCAACCCCCAAACTCTGCCTTCTCTACCCATAACCCACTAGGATTACCTCATATCTCATTTGCCGCCTTCCTGGAAAGCAGCTTGGTTTCAAGCTTGGTGGGGTTTATCGTTTTGCAAGTGTTTTTATCTTAATCTGATTTCCCCTTTTCTCTATCCTAGTGTATTAGTGATTTGTTTGATACAATTTTTCACACTAGTAATTAGGTATTGTAGCTTTGGTAGTTAGGTTATTGAATGTGTTTTTAAGTAGTTTTTCCACCTTGTGTGCATTAGGGTTTGTTGATGTCTTAATAGTTTAATAGTGGTGTAGGTTATTCTGGAGAAGGGTTTAAAGAAAGATGTGGTGTACAGCCATAAGCACCCTTCACAAGATGTGCACTACAGATGCAATTGTTTTGGCATCACTCACCTGTGGTGTGCCATGGCTGTAGGGGTTCCAGACCTTACCATACTAGGTCCATTGTCTCCTAACTGCCTCAATGAGAGCATCTTTAGTCAGGGCCAGGGACACCTTACTCATGCTGTGCAGTTCCTTGGGGATCACAGTCAACTATCAAAAGTCTAGTCTTCACCCCATTCAGACACTAGAATTAATATCTTGTTACTTGGACATAGTCTGTCAAATTGCAAAATTTCCAGCTTCAAGAGTATCTTCTCTAATATTTCTTTGCTATCTTACAGAAAGCCTCCAGCATCACTTGCTCTCGGTCTCTTAAGGCCCATGACAGCTGCCATCTGCTTAGTTTCCCTGGAGTTGTATCACATGAGGGCTCTGCAGTGGACAGTTGTGGTGCAATGTTCTTACTTGACTTATCTGGTGGAATTTCCCATCATGTTGGCAAACGTGTCAAGATCAAATCAGGTGGTGGTTGGAGTCTTCCCTGGTGTCCACCAGGAGACTGTTTACTCTTTCTTCTTCTGGGCATGATCATGACAAACATCTCTCTTTTAGGGTGGGGGGCATTTCAAAGGGAAGACTTACCAAGGGACTGGTCCACAACTGAGGACAATCTTCATATCAGCATCTTGGACATTAGAGTGGTCCTCCTTGTACTGCAGGCCTTTCAGGACTGTCTCCCCAAGGGTGTGATGCCTGTTCAGGTGGACAGTATGTCTGTCATCTGGTATCTGAACAAACATGGAGGAATCCATTGTTAACCCCTTTATCAGGAGGCAATGAGGGTTTGTCAGTGCGCAATTTTGTCTCAAGAGTTTCTGGCTGCAATGCATATCCTGGGGAAATCCAGCATTTTAGCAGACAGTCTGTGCAGGAACATTCTTTTTCCTTATGAGATGTTTTTGAAGCCAAGGGTTATGGCTCAGATTTTTTGGTGCTGGGGCACTCCATGTTGTGAATTGTTTATATCTCCAGGCAACAGCAAGTGCAGCAGCTATTATGCCTTAGTCTTTCATCATAGATAATCACCTAAGGATGTGCTTCTGCACACTTGGCCTCTTGGTCTTCTGTATGTATATCCTCCGACCCTGTTAATAATAAAGATTCTCAAGAAGGCTGCCCATTGCAGAGTGACTGTGGTCTTCATTGCTCCTTTTTGGTCCCATCATGTTTGATTCCCCTTTCTTTGACCTCTTCTGAGGTATCCGTCTTGAATCCTGGATCCCATTCCAGATCTGATTTCTCAATTGGCAGGCCTGCATCCACCCAACCTTCAGATGCTCAGGTTAACCACATGGTTTCTCCAAATCCCCTGATGGCCAGAGATTCCAAGCATTCAGAGAGAGTGGTGCATATTTTATCATCTTTGCAGAAGATGTCTACAGATAGAGCTTATGCTAGCAAGTGGAAATGTTTTGTTTTTGGGCTAACTCTAAAAGTTTGGACCCTTTCTCAGCTCCTTTGGGGGTGATTTTGGACTTTCTCATTGAGTTGTTTCACTCAGGATCCAGTTACTGTACTGTTAAGGTACAATTGGCAGCTACTTCCAACTTTCATACTGGCAGAGATAATATGTCACTGGCAGCTCTAAAATGTCAAAGGCCTTTCTCAAGGGAACTTTTTTGCTGTATCCTCTGGTTTGAGATCCTGTTTCACCATGGGACTTGTCTTTTATGCTGTAAGTGCTTGCTGCACCTTGGTATGAGCCTTCTGCTATCTTTGAAAACCTTATTCTTGGTGGCTGTTACCTCAGCCAAGCATGTGTCAGAACTGCAGGCCCTATTCTTGGTAGTTCAGTATTTGTTTTTTTCATAGAGATAGGGTGTCCCTCTGGACAGATTCTTCTTTTCCCTTAAAGTTGGCAAAAGAGAACAATATGAATCAGACCATTCACTTGCCAGTGTTCTTTCATGAACTTTCCAGTAAAGACAAATATTTACATAACCTATGTGTGTTACTTTGCAAGCATATGCGTGTGTACCTTTTTGTGTATAGTGGTTAAAAGACTAAAGGACACTGAAATGAAAGATGCTGACAGTTCAAATCAGAGTTCTCAGCAACCCAATATGTATCAGGGAATCACTTATCCCAGTACAGCAGAGGGGAGGAATTGGGGTGTTTATGAATACATTAAATCTTATCAGTTATACATACTGTAGTACTAGCTCATGTTCACAAAGCCAGCTATGGTTAAATCCTGCCTAATATATAGCTCAATACAAGTTACAGTGACTTTATTTAAGAAAGAAGTTTGTTAATTTTTCTAAACAATGTCGTTATCAAAATGTTCTTCAGCATTCTTCATAGGTAACTGCTAGGTTAATGACCGTAAGGGGTCTTTTTAAGCCTGACCATATTTCTTAAGGTGAGAATCAGAACCTGTCCCCTGTGTCTGTGAGGTAGACACCCGAAGTATTATGCCAGGGGGATATCCAAGTTATGTACTCCATGTGTTGGACAAGTACATGCTGACGTTTACACAGTATATACAGTACGTTAAATGCAGTTTCTGCCATTTTTAAGAGATTCAGGAGCCATACATGTGGACCTCTTTGTTTAAACATGCCAAATGTCCTGGGATTTTTTATTTTTTATTTTTTTATTTATTTATTTTACTTTTTAAAACACTTGTATGCGTTATTCTGCTTGTGCTACGCAGGACGTTGGAATATTTATTTTATCTGTGTTTTAGTTTGGATTTTCTTTTTAACAGCATGGAAACAATAGTGATTTTTAGCTTTTTAGGGACTCCAGTCACAATGATTTTATGAGTTTAGCTATATTTAGCATCCAGTGTTATTCCTGTGGGTATTTCCATATTTACAGTGGGTGCAGTGATTGTTATGGCCAATCAGTGAGCATGATTTTGAATGTTTATTATCTTCCGTTGTATAATTAAGGGTGACAAAGTACCTGTAAGACAGCAAGAATTACTGACGTAGAATTGTAGTGATATTAATGCAAACTTAACATAGAAATGCAGCAATATTATCTGGCAGCCTGTGGAGTTCCACTAACTAGCCCCCCTCTTCAATGCAAAACTGATGGGAATCATCTCAAAGATGGAGACCAAAAAAAAAAACTCTTCTACTTTGAAACTGTAATAAGGTGCTTGACACAAATGTAACAAGCAGCTTGTACAGAAAAATCATCAGACACTGAGCACTTCAGCCATTCACAAAGCAATGCACTTTTACTTCGTTGACATCTGCCAGTCATGCCCCAAGTAGGTATTACCCACATTGAGTAAAATTACAACGTTTCAGCACAGCATGCTGCAACACCTTAAAATTTATGAGTTGGTTGGTATAATACATGATGATATAATATGAAAATTAGAAAGTAGATGATCATGGGATGAACTGAATGTTATATTTTGAAAAGAAAGACATTGATTTGAGATTTAAATTTAGACTTCATGTTGTAATCAGCCTTTACATGATATAAGTGCATTGTGTGGCTGTACACTTCAGAACAGCATCAGGTATTCTTTTTTTTTGTTCACATTTATTTTAGTGCCTTCTGTTGGGCATTCTTGTTACATACATTCTTGCAGTTAGTTTTTTGGTGAAGTGTTCATTTTCTAAATTTAATTAGTGTCGGATAAGGCATTGTTTTAGTGCCAGTGAACTGATCCACACAACTTTGTAGTCTGTATTTAATGTATGCACTTTCACCATAGTCCCTAAGACCTTTCATGTTGTTGCCTCACTGACCTTTTCTTTTTTTTCATCCTAGTTTGCTGATTACTTCAACAGGGCACATTAAAGTGACTGATTTTGGAATGTGTAAAATTGGAGCAATGAATAGCACTACTGACATAGAAAAAACTGCATGTGAATTCCGGGATGGAGAAGTAAGGCAAAAAATAAAATCTGCTCAGCATGTGACAAAAATTAATTAGTCATTGCCAGTTATACAACGACCCCCACACTAATATTCCAAAACGTGCACGCTGATTGGTCAGCGTGCACATTGTAAATCAGACTTATACTAATGGAAAAAGGTCCGGTCAGAGAAATGTATTTGTACTGTGCTTGTGCTTTCATTTACTTACTGCAGGAGAAACAGCAGTGTGCTACATTTGAAACTGTGCTTTCATTTACTTATTGCTGCTTCATTTATGGCCAGATGTATGTGTGTGTCTTATTGCTGCTTCATTTATGGCCAGGTGTGTGTGTATCTTATTGCTGCTTCCTTTATGGCCAGGTGTGTGTGTGTGTGTGTGTGTGTGTGTGTGTGTGTGTGTGTGTGTGTGTGTGTGTGTGTGTGTGTGTGTGTGTGTGTGTGTGTGTGTGTGTGTGTGTGTGTGTGTGTGTTACTGCTGCATCATTTATGGCCAGGTGTGTGTGTTTTATTGCTGCTTCATTTATGGCCAGAGGTGTGTGTGTGTTATTGCTGCTTCATTTATGGCCAGGTGTGTGTGTGTGTCTTATTGCTGCTTCATTTATGGCCAGGTGTGTGTGTATCTTATTGCTGCTTCCTTTATGGCCAGGTGTGTGTGTATCTTATTGCTGCTTCCTTTATGGCCAGGTGTGTGTGTATCTTATTGCTGCTTCCTTTATGGCCAGGTGTGTGTGTATCTTATTGCTGCTTCATTTATGGCCAGGTGTGTGTGTGTCTTATTGCTGCTTCATTTATGGCCAGGTGTGTGTGGCTTATTGCTGCTTCATTTATGGCCAGGTGTGTGTGTGTCTTATTGCTGCTTCATTTATGGCCAGGTGTGTGTGTATCATATTGCTGCTTCCTTTATGGCCAGGTGTATGTGTGTCTTATTGCTGCTTCCTTTATGGCCAGGTGTGTGTGTATCTTATTGCTGCTTCATTTATGGCCAGGTGTGTGTGTGTCTTATTGCTGCTTCATTTATGGCCAGGTGTGTGTGGCTTATTGCTGCTTCATTTATGGCCAGGTGTGTGTGTGTCTTATTGCTGCTTCATTTATGGCCAGGTGTGTGTGTATCATATTGCTGCTTCCTTTATGGCCAGGTGTATGTGTGTCTTATTGCTGTTTCCTTTATGGCCAGGTGTATGTGTGTCTTATTGCTGTTTCCTTTATGGCCAGGTGTGTGTCTCTTATTGCTGTATCATTTATGGCCAGGTGTGTGTGTGTTATTGCTGCTTCATTTATGGCCAGGTGTGTGTGTGTCTTATTGCTGCTTCATTTTTGGCCAGGTGTGTGTGTGTCTTATTGCTGTATCATTTATGGCCAGGTGTGTGTGTCTTATTGCTGCTTCATTTATGGCCGTGTGTGTGTGTGTTATTGCTGCTTCATTTATGGCCAGGTGTGTGTGTGTGTGTGTGTGTGTGTGTGTGTGTGTGTGTGTGTGTGTGTGTGTGTGTGTGTGTGTGTGTCTTATTGCTGCTTCATTTATGGCCACTTGTGTGTGTGTGTGTGCGTGTGTCTTATTGTTGCTTCACTTTATTTGGAGATGAAACAATTAAATATTAAGCTGTTTGCTAGCAGCAACCTCTTCATTAGTTACAGATCTTACAGATCTCTTTAATATGGAATTATTTAGATAACTTTTACTTCTGCAGAGATTGTGCATATTACCTGATACTGGTGGATTGTAGAAGTCTGAGTAGACTTTTATGATGGAAATGTTCTGAATTGGGCAGTTTTGTCATTAGTGGTTCATGCATTTTGTTTCATTGCAATGCTTACTGGAAAAATGTTAAAAACAATAAATTTAAAATGCACTGTAACAAGTGTGCTGTATTATGCAAGGAATAGGTTCATAAGTAGGTACTAGGCTATCGGCCCAAGGGCTTACGTAAGCCTAGCCAACAAGGCTCCCTGGCTTACGCCACCCAAGAAAGTTATTTAATACAATATATCAAATGTAATTTAATATAATATATCAAAGAACACATGTATGTTTTGTGTGCAAGGGGCCTATGATTTGAAAACAGCCCAAAGGTAATCTTTATCCACCACTGGCCAAATGCATTTTCTTTAAATGTGGGTTTCAATGCTGTTTTAATGAATGTGAGTTTCAAGGGCAAAGACGTTATAATGCTAAGTCTATTTTCATTGTGAGAGTGTATGGCTTTGTGAATTTTAAGGGCAGAGAAGTTTTACTGCTAAGTCTATTTTCATTGTGAGAGTGTATGGCTTTGTTTAGCAGATGTCTATTAGCATTTTCACTATAAAATGTAAAATAAAAGTTTTAAATGAAATCCAAACAATCATTGTAGAAGTAAAGCAGTATGCACATTACAGTGTTTATGGTAAATGGGGAAAATAGACAAGTAATGGGAAATTGGAATGGCTGCAGGGGGGGCTGTGTATGGGGGGCCCTATTCGACCGTGATTTTGTGAGAGGGCCAGGGGAGAAGGACAGCAAATTCAGACAGCCCCAGGCGACACAAACTCAAGCTATGCCACTGATTAGTAGGCCATAGAGAATGACTTTTGGAGGTCCTAGCAAACTGTAATATTCTTTTGCTAAGATTAGAATATTGCCTACCATTAAATGCCGCACGTTTGCAGTATGTGGGTTTTGTGGTAAGGCACCAAAAACAAAATCCTAAGGTTCATCATCTTCTCCCTTCCCAGTGAACATCATTGCTACACATTTCAAAAAAAAAAGAAAAAGAATTTACTACAGGGTCTGGGCTGGGGCCATATTTTGGTGGTCTGTTCTTCAGTTTCCTTTTGAAAGTTGGTATCCCACAATTCCATTGAAGTAGGTGGGGCTACATAACTATGTATGCAAATGTTATGTTAAACAGCGCACAGATTTGTACCTCTTTTTATGGGCCTTTGTCCAGATTTTTGATGTTTCCAGGTTGAGAGGTATGCATACTAATAAAGAACTTTTCTTTGATACTGGACATTGAAACCTTAAAGCCAAATACAGACAGGAGAAACTTTTCACTTTATTTTACATGTTTGCTGATACTGTTTGGCACATTGAAGCTTAGAAATAATACTATCAAGTGATCATAGGGACCATAAGATGCTAGCCATATACACTTTTAAGCAGACAAACTTAAAAGTTCTTTCCACTACCATCAAGTACATAATGCTGCTTACCTGCAAAATTTTACTGGGTCTTATGTGACAAACCTTGTGTATATTTGTGTCTGCCCAACCAGAAAAGTAGCCAAAGTAATACCTTGACTTGTAGTGACAACTTATCTCATACATAGTTTAAGGGGAAAGCAACAAACAGCAAAATAGTTTTGACTGTCTGTTGAGTGCTGATCTCTGTTCCCTGATAGTGAGAAGTAAAAATGAAATATAAGCGAGAATGCAGATTTCATTTAATGCACTATATAATAGAGAAGCAACATCTAGTGGGATGGTCTGAAATGTCAAGTGCTATTCTGTGTTTTCTTATAATTTGAATATATAGTCAAGTAAACGCCATTGAAGTATTTCACTTTTTTTACATGCTTGCATATATCTTTTCATGTACTGCGTAATGGGGAGCAACATACAACATTACATTCTAATCATTTTTCAAACACTATTCTGTGGTGCCCAGTAATGAAAAATTAAAGGTTTCAATCAAGACAATGCTCTTAGAGCATTTAATTGAAGTAATGCAGCCTTGGGTAAGGTAGTCTTTGCTTAATGTAGGGCCCAGATGCTGTATTAGCTCAGTTATTCAACAATTCACTTAGGGTCTCAAGGCTGTATTACTTCTCCTGTGCTACTGGGGCCCTGTTGTATACACTTAATAAGGCATTTTAGTGCAGATGGTTGAGGACAGAGGTTGATAATATGCTTCATCCTGATTTCATTTCCTTCAGTCTCCACTGCCTTGCTTTGTGACACTTAACCAGACAGTGTGCTATTGAAAGTGGGCCCCAAGACACTGCTCCCAGTGTGCTATTGAAAGTGGGCCCCAAGACACTGCTTCCAGTGTCTTATTGAAAGTGGGCCCCAAGACACTGCTCACAGTGTGCTATTGAAAGTGGGCCCCAAGGCAGTGCTGCCAGTATGCTATTGAAAATGGGCCCCAAGGCAGTGATGCCAGTATGCCATTGAAAGTGGGCCCCAATCCATTTGGACAATCTGTTTAGCCCAACATATGGATAGATAGACAGACAGGAAGACAGATGATGGACCAGGCATGTAACATGAAAATCCAAGGACCTAGGAAGGCAAATGCTTTTGCCAAGGTTGCACTAATAAACAGGGCAGAACCATGCAAATGCTGGCTAATAGAATGGGAGAAGGATCAGTGAGTTAAAGACTGTGAGACCAGGGAGGACATAAGAGGATGATGACTTATATAGGAGATAAAATGTCCAAATCAGTCACAGAAATAGTGCAAACAGAAGCTCTGGAAAGGTACATTGCAATGGTGAGATATTTAACCTGACTGAAGTAGATGACAGTGAGAGCATGGTCATGAGAGAAAGAACAAGGGCTATATTAAATAAGGGAGGACAAAGAAG
Source organism: Protopterus annectens (assembly GCF_019279795.1). NCBI lineage: Eukaryota > Metazoa > Chordata > Ceratodontiformes > Protopteridae > Protopterus > Protopterus annectens. The sequence continues at coordinate 458,003,643 of NC_056743.1, forward strand.
ATAAGGAAAGGGAAATGGAGGCTAAGAAAGAAGACTCTAGAGCGTGGTCCTCCACAGTACTAGGACAAGAATGGAAAAGGTTGATGTTTCGATAGTATATGTGCCTTCATTTTAAATATAAATATTAATGAGTTGGAAAATAAGCAAAGAAAAGAACAGAAATAAAAGCATGAAAGCTCAGCTGCCTGTCCTTCTGGAAAATCTTGATTTGACCAAATGAGAGGAACCTGATGGTGATGTGTTTACCTATTGGAGTTAGAATTCGAACAGCAGGGAAGATGTAATGTGCTACAGCTAGTCCTTACATCAAAGGGATTAGAAAACTAGAGGCTGAGGAGCTGTTATAATGATCAGAGTGCTAGTCGTGATCCCTGGATATGGGTAAATCACTTTGCAGTGCTGTCGGTGATCCCTGGATTTGGAGTAGATAACATCACAGTATTCAGGATCTATGCATTTGTGGTGGAAAAGCTCAAACACGAAGGTTGGAATTTAGGAGACTGGATGATAAGCAGCCCTTTATTAGGATGCAGTGATTGGCAGAAACTGATGAAGATCCATTAAGTGTTGAGGTCACTGCATAGGCGACTTATGGAAAAGACCATAAAAAAAGGAAGATGAGTCATAGGAGGAGGCAGTCCGGGTAGCAAGAGGAGGTAGGAGGTAGTAAAGAGACCTATTAAAATGAATGAGGTTTTAAGAGGGTAAGATGTAGGGGTACAGAGAGAGAAAAACAATGAATGAATGGTCTTTGAAGAAGTGGGTTATTTGGAATGACTATACCATAGCATAAGCCACTGGAAGCAAATAAGAAATATGAGGAGGCAGTAGAGCTAAACAAATACTTCTGTTTGCTGTAAAAGTAGCCAACTCCAAATCCAGCTCCAGACAAGTGACAAGCGGAGTATCTCAGGGTTCATTCCTGGGACCACTCTTTTGGCATCTACTTCTCTGAAGTACAGGCCAACACTAAGGGACTCTGGCTAACAAAGTTTGCAGATGACTGCAAACTGGCAGCCATTATTGAATCCCCAAATGATGTGGATATTCTACAAAAGGGCCTTACAGAAACAGATGCTTGGTGCCAGAGCCATGGGCTCAAGCTTAATGCCAAGAAATTTATAGTTATCCCCTTTGGGAAAAGCCATGTACCCATGAATTACCACATAGCTGGCAGTACACTAAACACCAAAAGTGTGATGAGAGACTTAGGGACACAGGTGGACAGTGGTCTCACCTTCTATAACCACATTGCCACAACAGTCAGAAAATCCTTCTATGTGGCACACCTCATCACTAAGGTCTTTTCATCCAGAAAAAAGGAGGTCATTGTCCCACTATACTCATCCCTCATTAGACCCATTATAGAGTAGAACGCCCTGTTTGGTATGTACCTCACAAGACATCTGCAACAGCTGGAAAGCCCACAGAAATACCTCACTAAAAGAATCACAGGCCTAAAGCAGATGCCATATGCTGACTGTCTAAAAAACTCCAGCTATACTCTATCATCTACTCCGAGGTGATCTCTGCTTAACATACAAGGCCATGTCAAACCCTGAGCTGTTGGACATGCTCCACTTAAACAAATCACAGTCCCTCAGAGCCACATGCTCCAGGGATTTAAACCTTGCATCACAATGAACAAAACATGCTGGAGGGATAGGTTCCTGACCCAAAGACTCCCCAGACCCTGGAATAGACTGCCTATACATGTCAAGCAGAGCGCCTCCTTGGCCCTCTTCAAAAGGAACCTTGATGATTGGATGGGAGAGAGGAAATTCACCCCGGCGATCATGTCAGTCACCCTGCTAAACAGGGGTCCAGGGAATTAAATATTGTGGGAAGAAATATCCAGGGAATTGTTATAGCTAGGCTTGTATAGGCCCTAGAGCCGATAGCCTAGTACCAACCTATGAACCTATGCTCTTATGTCAGTCACCCTGCTAGACAGGGGTCCAGGGAATTAAATATTGTGGGAAGAAATATCCATGGAATTGTTATAGCTAGGCTTGTATAGGCCCTAGAGCCGATAGCCTAGTACCAACCTATGAACCTATGCTCATGAATAAATAAGGATACAGGATATGAGAGTGTGAAAAGTAGACTGGATTAGGAGAAACTGAACCAATGGACTAAATGGCCAGGTAATGAGTAGAAATGAGTTTATGGTGTTAACAGATGATAGGCCATGGGAATGAATTGCCATATTTTATCAATACATGGAATCTATTTAATAAGGTTGCATAGCAGTCTGTGAAGTCACAGTTGGACTGGATGAGCAGATGATGAATGCAGCGGTGTGGGTATTTACGAGGATACCTAAAAGAAGTTGGGTAATTAAGGATGGTTTAGTTTCATCATGTCCATTACTAAAATAGCAATATAAAAACTCTGTGGAGTAGGCTGCCCAGATGTCTGATGTTGAAGGCCTGACAAGTAGCAGGATTTCTTAACAGGTTGAGAATCTAACCAGTCCAGTATGGTACATTTCTGTGTCTGGTTTGTACTGGAGATAGACAGGGTTTATCTTATGTGTGTTATGTAGTTAGATTTCAGAAGACTTTTTAACCCTCTGATTCACAGGATTTTGGTAAAGATACCAGGATGACGGAACACAAGTTAGAAAGGGGGATAAGAAACAAAGAGTAATGGTGCACAGGGTTATCTGGAAAGAGACCTGTAACTGAGATACTAAATGGGCTCACTTCTGGATCTGGTCCTTTGTACCTGGTATAGTTAGGGGAATGGACAGTGATGGCATGAAAACTTACACTTCAGAAACACCTAGTTAATCTAGCAATTTGGAAAAATAGATGGCAGTTTTGATTTAGCTTATAGAAGTGCATCTTGGGGTAAAGTATAGACTTGCAGATGGCTGTTCTTTGGTCTTTCTTTTATCCACCCCAAACCACACACACACGTACACATAAATAAAATGTACACTTGACCTGTTACACTACCGTGAGTCCGTATCATGTTGTATCATTCTCTGTTTTCTAAAGTGAAAAATTCCTGTTAGCTGAGGGCAAACAGGGGTGTCAGTAACCATCACATCTGAACTTGTTCATGCAGCACAGTGGTAATGAGTGTGGCGAAGGTTAGAAGTATGATAGACTCTTTGATGTGGAGAGGTAGACTTAGGGAAAGCAGCTTTCATTCCTCTGCTGTGTAATGTACTGATTCAACCACATATGGATTACGTTTTATAGCCCTGATACACTTAATGTGGAATAAAGTTATGTAGCCCTAATACGGTTATATATGGAATAGTTGTGTAGCCCTGATATGGTTACATATGGAATAAGTTGTGTAATCCTGATATTGTTACATATGGACTAAGTTATGCAGCCTGATATGGCCACATATGAACTAAGTTGTGTAGGCCTGATACAGCCACATATGGAATAAAAGTTGTAGAGCCCTGATACAGCCACATATGGATTATGTTCTGTAGCTCTGATACAATTACATGTGGAATAAAGTTATGTAGCCCTACTACAGTTATATATGGAATAGTTCTGTAGCTCTGATATGGTTTCATATGGACTAGATTGTACAGCTCTGCAGATGTTACTGAGATAAAAAACATCAAGCTGTTGGAAGATGTGGAGTGAAGAGGCACTATGATAGTTGAGGCGGGCTGAAGTCTGATAAATATGAAGCCACTTGGATTATAAACTTCATAGGAAAATAGGAGAGTAGACATATTTAATACATAATCTCCACTATCATGATGCAGTTGTGTACATGTGGACCTTTCAAGGCAGTACAGAAGCAAAGGAAAGGGTACCTGCAGGACTTATAGTACCACTGGTGTTCTGCCATGTTGATTAAAGTCATGCCATACCTGTCCAGCAGCAAAATGAGTTTGAGAAGTAAGTCTATTTGCTGATACCAAGACTCACTGCTTATCACATATGAGATAGTCAGTTTCTACTTACTAACAGATGCAAGCATAAATGTGCAAAGCTGTTTGACTGGTAATTTACTGTCATCCTATGTGTGTGTCAGCAGGTACACCAGCATAACTTGAGCATATAAGAAGTAGAACAGTTTCCGGCTGCCCTCATCTTAGAGTGCTTTAGTGCAGTTACACAGTAGTTCTGGTTGCAATTTTGGATATAACTGTACCTTAATCACTCAGTTAAAGTTGTACTGAATAATTACATGTCCACAGGCACAGACTGCCCAATCAGAGTTGAGATTTGTTGTTGTAATATCATTTACATACTTAAATGTATTTAGTGTTAGCCACTGATAAACTTAGCCCCAGCCCTAGAATTTGATTACAATTTGGCTGCTGCTGTAGGACTTCCAGTGCATTTGCCTAAAATCACATCAGTTTATAAATGCAATTGTGTATCATCATTCATTCAGGTAAGGTGGCTTCTCATAAAAAAATAATTGTGATAATGCTAATTTGAATCTCATTTTAAATGCATAATATATCACAGATATTTACTGCTGATTTTTTTCTTTGATATTTATTATACAGATATGTGGAACACTAGAATACATGGCCCCAGAAGTCATACTACAGCTTGGATATGGAAAGCCAGTAGATTGGTGGGCCCTGGGAATTATTTTCTATGAGATCTTTCTGGGCTTCCTTCCATTTTATGGTGCTTCAAATGATGAGACATTAGTAAAAGTTATCGCTGGTATGTTATGGTCACTAATGTTAACACTGATATTTTCAGTTTGATATAAATGTTTACCTGAGTTGAATTAGAGTCTAAATCAAAATATACATTTGGTTTCATATGACATGGGGCATTTTATTGACTGTATATCATTTTCATACTAACAAAGTAGTGCTATCAAGTGTTAAACCATTTAGGATTTTTTATTGTTTTATTTTATGCTGTCTCATCTTTTGAGTTGTAGGTAACTGTTTTTTTTTCTCAGTTTGACTCTATTTTAATAACTCTTTTGCAGTACCAAGATGTGTACTTTTTGAAATCCTTGTTAAGTATTTGTGCATTGAGTCATGACATTTAACCCTGAAGACTTACCACTGTACATTGTGCTCATGAGTCTCTCCTCAGATTGCTGTGAAGGTGCCAAATGCTAGAGTATGTGATGTGTTAAAGGTGAGATCAGTTTGAGGACCCTAGGGCTATTGTGGGGATTACTCCTGCATAGTCAAACTTGAAATTAGATCATATAGCGGGACAAAGCAGAAATCATCTTGGCAATGAAACAAACCTGAATTAACCTGCCTCTCCCTAAATCCAAGTCCTATACCCCAACTAACAATAAATGCTACCAGATCCATATTGGACTGAGAACAGTACATTTAGTTGCCCTTCATACCTCTCAACCTCTTGCAGCAAGAAATGTGGACAAAGCCATAAATAAAAGTGGGACAAGGACCAAAAATAGGGCAGTTTTTAGATGTTGCTCTTACAAACTTAGAAAGTTGATAGAATAGCAGGTTTTGCATTAACATGAACATTTCTGAAGGATATGAAGTCTGAAACTCAAATGTCTGTCATTATTTTCTAACTTCAAGTCTGTAATGATTTATCACTAATTTGCCAGAAAATCACAATTTTATGAAAAACAGAGCAAAAATATGAGGCCAAAATCTGGTCATTCTGTAAAGATCTGTACAGTTGAGAGGTATGCTGCCTTTTCTCTGCAGTCTAGAATGTACAAGCCTTGAAGGCAGCCAACTTTACAGCATGCGTTCTGCTGGTCTTCCCATCTGACAGTGGACAGCACACTACAGTTTTTAGAATTCCAGTTTTTGCTCTGATAATGCCTTTCTAGTCACTGCCTTGAGGCATCTATTTCTCAAATCGAACTCTGTTTTTCATTCTGAGTAATCATTTCATTTCATTTTCACCAGGTGAAGTGCGTATTATGATGCAGTGTGTTTTCCCTTTGTACAGATATGAAAAAAATGCAGTGTGTATGTCTTTACACTTAAGGATGAACTCAAAAATGCATGACTAGAGTGGACCAAGCACATTTAACCATATACACCGACAGTTTTTCTTTAAGTAGGTTGTCAGCTTGTTTCACCTATGAATCCTTGACATTCACCTCAGTGGGGTCTCAACTCACCGTTTTTTTTTTTCTTTTTCTTTGCAGGGAGACAAGTCCCCCTGCATTCCCACACCTCAACATGTTTGAACTCAACCTTATAACAAGCCCCCTTTCATCCTCACATTTTGTGGACAGTTTTGTACGTGTGTGAACTCCATAGTCACAAAAACACTAAAGAAAGGTTACACTGCTGCTGTGCACTTAGAAATTGCATTAACAATTATTTCTTATAAACGTAAAAAAATTGTCCAAACAACCACAAAGGAAGCCCGCAACACTGCTGGAAACTCAAAAGAATTTATTCTTGTAACACGATGTTATAGAATAACGCAATTATCCTAGTACGTTTTCGACAAAGGTCTTCATCAGAATCAATACAACAAATTAAAATTAATTGCCAACTTATATACCCTATCCAATTAGCAAATTAATTGTCAGTCCATTTAAAAACAACAAGCAATTCGTACAATGAATCATATAAAGAAACAGACTCTTTTCTAAACATAGTACTTGTAGGTACATATTCAAAATTGAAGTTAAAAATGTATACAAAACCAAAAAAATGCATGATTATTTCCATTGTAAATAAGTAAAAAACATATACTTCATTATACCAATAACTAACATTTAAAATCACTGATTTATCTAGCTCAGGCTCCAAAACAATAAATGTATGTATAAATATGTGGGACAGTACTGCCACCTAGTGACTTTAGTGGTAAATACAATTGATGTCTCAAAGTTTTCTTTCTGTTTTCCCCACATAAAAAGAGGTACATTGGTCACATATAGCCAAATATACTATTCCACAACTATTACAATTAAAGTGTCGTATTTATGAACATCTGTATGAAATCAAAAAACAGAATACGAAAAATGCATTGTACAGACACCAGACAACCTGTTCCAAAGCAGTTTTTTTCTTTTTTGCTTTGGATTCTGTGCCCAAGGACGTAAGGGGAGGTATGTGGGAGGACAAACTGGAATACAAAGAATTATACTGGCAGATAGTGTTGGAATGTAATAAACCTCCGGGTTTAAATGATTTTTTATCTATTAAGCCAGTATTAAAATTGAGATCTGCTAAACTTTGAGACATCAATTGTATTTACCACTAAAGTCACTAGGTGGCAGTACTGTCCCACATATTTATACATACATTTATTGTTTTGGAGCCTGAGCTAGATAAATCAGTGATTTTAAATGTTAGTTATTGGTATAATGAAGTATATGTTTTTTACTTATTTACAATGGAAATAATCATGCATTTTTTTGGTTTTGTATACATTTTTAACTTCAATTTTGAATATGTACCTAAAGTACTATGTTTAGAAACGAGTCTGTTTCTTTATATGGTTCATTGTACAAATTGCTTGTTGTTTTTAAATGGACTGACAATTAATTTGCTAATTGGATAGGGTATATAAGTTGGCAATTAATTTTAATTTGTTGTATTGATTCTGATGAAGACCTTTGTCGAAAACGTACTAGGATAATTGCGTTATTCTATCGTATCGTGTTACAAGAATAAATTCTTTTGAGTTTCCAGCAGTGTTGCGGGCTTCCTTTGTGGTTGTTTGGGCAATTTTTTTTACGTTTATTAGTGACTTACTATTGCCTTCATCTTCTTTTTAATTATTTCTTATAACTAGTGAGGAGTGTGCCATTGGGAGCTGAACTGTTCCATAGAGAACCTGTCCATTTTACATTCACTGAGGTGTAGAGAAGCCATATAGCCCAGGTGAGAAAAGTTGTGACTTGCTGCTGATATTCATTCTGTAATCCTGCCTTTTTTTAAACACCTTTATTGAATTATCACTTGTGACATAGGCACATTTACATTTATATAAAAGTAATCAAACTGTATTAATAAGTTAAAATTAACAAACATTACGCTTCAAATATATTGTTATATATCATATAGCCTAAGCAATATTACATAAATGATGCAGTTCCTGCCCCTTTTTTTTAAACATGAAACATCTTTATTAAACTATCACTTACGACATAAGCAATCATGCATTTATATAAATGAAAACAAACTACACTGACACAATCCTAGTTGCAAGCATTTTACATCACAAACCATACTGACAACACACCCACTTGCAAACATTATACATCACTTATAAGCTACCCAATCATTTTCAAACATTGCATAGTTCATTTAAGTCCTGCCTTCTTTTAAACCTAATCCCTCTCTTGTATGTACTGCTCCCACAATTCCTCTTTTTTTCCCTGTGTAGTTTGCTCCTACCCTTTCTAAAGATCTCAATTCCAGTTGTTTTATCTCTGTTACTGTATTCACTACTTTTAATATAGTTGGTTTAGATTTTGATTTCCATTTTCTAGTAATTGTTTTTCTGGCAGCCACCATAATTAGAGACAGGAAGGCCTTACCATGTCTGGGCAATTCTGATTCTCTATCATAGCTCAGAAAAATCATCTCCCTCATCACACGAATCTGCCCACCCAAGATCTCCAACTGCATCCTGCATGGACAAACCATTTACAGGTTACCTGTTTGCATTAGAGACATAGCTGCCAAACCAGGGATGAATTTTTGTTTTCCCATCCTATTGTCCAAGTTGCACTTGAATTGGGTTGGGGGGGAACTCTGCTTCACATGGATGGGGAGCCTGTTCCATAGACAGTGTTGTCTCTGGGATATATACCTATTTCTCCAGCAGGTCCTATTTATATCACAAGCAAGGTTTAAGTCTTTAGAATGGGTAATTCTGGTACTGTTTGTTTTGTGGATATGCAGGAGGTCCATCAGAGTAGGGTCTGATAATGCCCTGTATGCCAGGCATAGATCTCCCCTCAAAAGCCTGTAGGAGACAGAATACAGGGATAGAACATATTACTTATGCCCTGTATTCTTTTAGTGAGGAACCTCTGTGGATCTTCCAGTTGTTGGATATGCCTGGTTAGGTACATACCAAAGGGGGCATTGTACTCAGTGATAGGTTTGATGAATGCCATATATAGTGGAACAATGACTTCCTTGGACTTAGATGCCTACCTTTGTTTATAAGTTGCGCAACATAGAATGATTTCCTCACCAGTGTTGACACGTGATGATCAAAGGCTAGATTACTATCTGTGTGTTTCCCTACATCCCTGACTATTGGGGCAGCTCTAAGGGGTGTGTTGTCAATATGACAGTTACCAGGGATGGATGACTTCCCAAAGGATACTATTATGCATTTCTTGACATTTAGTTTTTTTGTCCATGGCTCTGACACCAGTTGTTTGTCTGCGTCAGCCCCTCCTGGAGAACATTTGTGTCAGTGTGAGACTCAATGACAGCTCCTAATTTGCAATCATCTGCAAATTTACACAGCCAGAGACCACTGACATTGGTCTTGACTTCTGAGAAGTAAATGCCAAAAAGGAGCAGACCAAGGACTGATTCCTGAGGGACTCCACTTGTGACTGGCCTTTTTGCAGAGGTGGACTCCCCAATTATAACTTCCTGGGTCCTGTCAATGAGCCAATTGGCTATCCACCGGGTGACCTCTTGAGTTTGTCAACAATACATGAGCATGTATTGTGTCAAATGCCTTGGCCATCTCAAGGTAGGCAGTGTGAATGATTTTGCCCTCATCTATTGCTTTGGTGGCCTTCTCAAAGAAGTCCACCAGGTTGAGTAGGCATGATTTGCCCTTGACAAAACCAAACTGGGCTGGGTCCATATATCCTCCCATTGTTTCTTTGTGAATTGCTTATCCAGTCTCTCTTCCCAGTCCTTTCTAACCTCCTCTGATTAATTCTTATAGTTATCCTGCAATATGTAATCCTAGCTTTTGATATACTTATTGTCCAGCTGCAAATTATGTGATGTGTTCTGCTTGATCACCCTTAGAAAAGAGGTGCATATTCTTCATAGTTTGCACTTGGTTAAAAAAACTGATTCTGAGGAGGACTTCATTCAGTATGGTAAAGCTATAGAGTCCCTTACTTAATTCAGTAGGTGAACACTTCTCAGCTGTTCAGATACAGACCATGTTATTGTTGCACTCTTTGTAACATCAGAAGGATTATAGCCAGAGAAAGGGTTTTCCCAACTCCACCTCATTTCTTCTCCACAGATGTTGGTTTGGATGAAACTGTAGGCGTCTTCTTTTCTTACCCTAGTAAAGTGAAGACTTCTCAAGTCTATAAGTAGAGACTTCTTGTTTTTGTATTCCTGTCTGACTTCTGAAAGATTACACCCAAAGAAGAGGTGTCCCCAACTTCACCTCGTTTCTTCACAGATGTTGGTTTGAGTTCACTTCAGTGAGTGTTTCTTGTTTCTTCATGGCTCTTTTTAGCTTTTATTGACTTCTGACTACAACCTCTGGCCTGTAAAGGAAGAGTTACAGTAGCTAAGAAAACCCTTAAGAAGTAGACTGCTAACCACATTGCTTTTAAGCATCTGGTCCTGCTCTTCAAAGTTCAGGAACCAAAATTTATTGTACTGACCACAGCCTTTCAATATTCCCAAGCTAAGCACTCCGTTTGAACAAGATTACTGTCTTCCTCCCCTTTGCACTTTTCTCTTTCCCTGTTACGGTTCCCATCTCTCACTTACCTTCTTTCAGTCTCCATCTTTCTCTCTGTCCATCTAAAAATCTTGATTTCTCTTGCTGTCTATTCTTCCCATGCCCATATCAGTCAAAAGGGTACAAAGAATGTTCTGGGGACCTGGATGCATTAGAAGAATCCGGAAAAAATGTAAAGCGTATACGTATGATTTTATCTTTTAAAATCTTACAACAAACGGATGCTATAAGATGTAAATGATTTTGGTTTTAGAAAATGTTTCTGTATATTTGTATATTCTAATGCATATTCTAACTCTTGTATGCTCTGGGCTGAGCCCGAAAATGAGGCACTTGCAACAGTACTGTACCACTGATAATAAATTAAATAAATAGTAAGTAAATAAGTAATCACAGTTAGTGCAAACCTGTTAAACCTTTCTTTCATCTTCATTCTGTTAACTGACAGAGAGCTTTTTAAGCATTTTACTCTCTATTTTTATGGTTTCCTGTGAGTTGTCCATTTTTTGTTTTGAGGTCTATGACATTTTAGAAGAAAACCTGTTCCATAAACTCTGTAACCTGCTAATAGCCTTTAAGACAAATGTTGTTCTTGCATGTGCAGTCATGGTCCTAGTCATGATTCAGAAAAACTGCCAACTTTGTAAGGGTATCAGTCCAACTAGCAATTGGTGTCAGACTTGTACACTTTGAAACCATCTCTGAGTCTCAGTTCCATTGAGTGTTGTCATGGACGCATTCTGACTTCACATCGACTGACTGATGTCATCGCTATGAGGACCTTTCAATGTTATCGTCTTCCTTTTCCCCTTCTTCTTTTTAAAAAGGTGATTCCTTGAACACTTTACACTAGGGGAATGCCAAATGAAGAACAGCTGATGTCACGAGGTCCGTAGACCATTGGAGGTCCCCTTCTTTGAATGGATGATATGTTGTAGATGACTAGTAGCAAACACATTGAGATAGATGTCACTCCTGGTTTCACCTGTGTAGCCTGGTGCAAAGGTAGTGGTAATTGTTGTTGCTAAATTCACAAGTTACTCCTTTGTTGATAGATGTACCCCATGGGCACATGATTCAACATCCATGGGTAATTGGTTTAATAAGGTCTTCCAGTGATTACTCAGATAATATTCAAGAGCTATAGCTTGGGGCCTCATTCTGTGGTTTCTTTAAGAAATTATTTTATTGTCCAGAGTTCCTTAAGTGAACTAAAGCCTTGGCTGATATACAGAAAATTTTGTCTGTCCTTCGGTACTGACATCACTATCATACGCGAGGACACAGTGGTATTGCATCTTGCTTTCTCAGCATTCTCTCAAGCCCTCAGCAAATATTCTGTTTAAAGTCGAGGTCTTGGGCTCTTGGAAGAGATGTCTCCCATCTTACAAGAGGCAAGGAGGCCAGGAAGAATGAAATCATACCTGCCCAAATGGAAAAGGTTCTCAGAATGATACAATGTTAGGAATATCACCCAAGCTTTACCCAAATTCAAAGGCCTTGCAGTTCCTCTGTGAGTTGCTTGGTAAAGGTTTCTTCTACACTGCCATGAAATGCAGCTTTTCTGCTGTTTCAGCATGTCTGCTCTGGGAGCTCTCTATCTTCCCATAGCTTGATTATACCATTTCCCAAGGGGTTCCTCTACATAAAGCTAAAGGAAACCAATCCCACTTTCTTGAGACTTTAATTTTGTACTACTGCAGCTGATGGTTATCTCCCTTTGAGACAAGGACTTCCACACCACATACATTCTATCCTTCTGTCCTAGAAAATTCTTGTTTTGTAGTTATTACATCAGCCTTAAGGATCTCTGAACATCAGCCTATCTTGTGCAAGGAGGCCTATATGACTTTCCACAAAGACCTGGTAAGTCTGAAGATTAACCCCCCTCCTTTATGCCAAAATATAACCCCTCTTTTATGCTAAAAGTGGTATTGCCAAATAGGCCATATAATTCCTGATCATTTTCAAACCTACAAAACAAAGGGAAAAGGATATTGGATCTACTGGATGCCCACCTGCAAATTACATGTTACATTGTCAAGACTTTGTCCATCAGACTGAGTCACCAGTTTTTTTTTTTTTTTTACCAACTGTCTTTTTTTCCAAAACTTTCTACTTTTTAAGCAGAATATATTCCCGATAGTGAGCTGTATAGTCTTCTCTTCTGAGTCAGATAAGAAAATCTGGATGTTGTGGTCAGAGTACATTCCAATAGTAGAGTGGGTACCCTTGCAGCCATTTTTTAAAAATCTGTCAGCTGAAGGCATTTGTGGGACAGCATTATGGACCAGACAAGACTTTATCCAAAGACTGGAAACTGGGCATCCAATCTGAAAGAAGAGTGGCTTTTGCTTCCGTCATGTTGTAAATATTGCTGTAATCTAAAAAAATGTTCACAATATTCCTTATTTAGATATAATATTCTCCCTGAAGTAAGGGATACAAATGCAGCATTGATTTGTTTGATGAAACAGTACAGCTATGCATGCAACTTACTATAGCAGTAAATGTTCAAGTCAGAGATCATGCAGATCACAATACAGGCAGTTATTTACTACTACATGAAGGGAAAGTCACACATGGGAGATCGATACTACCTTTAGAAACCTCTTCTTACTGACAATTGAACTTTGTTTGACAGGCTTGCTTATTCTTCATTGATACAGGATGATTTTTTTTCAGCTTTGAAGTTGTCTGTTGGATAACATTGTTCTTTGTGGCCAAGCTGAATCTCTGAGCTGCAGACATATTGTGCACAACTCATTGAACTTAGCTACATTTTTTTTTCAAAAAGCAGTGTCAGAACTGTCATCAAATAAATCCATTTATCTCTACCTTTATTCCCAGGGAGGTAGAAGAGAGAGAAAAACAGAGAGGGCACTTCATACAGTGAGTGTGCTCCACCCACTTGGGTTTTACCTGAAGGGAATACAGAAATATATCTTAGCTGTTTGTTTTTGCTCCAGGGAAAATGGGTCTTACAGTAGCTAAGAAAACCATTTTGAAGAGGACTGATAATAGGTTCATAGGTGAATACTAGGATTTTTTTAGTGTAACCATGCTTCCCAAGGTGAGAATTAAACCTTGTACTTTGTGTCTGTGAGGTAAGTACCTTAACCATTATACCAGCCCTCCCAAATCCTTTTCTAATTCCATTGTCTTTAAACAGAAGGCAGCAACTCACCCTTTGGAAAATGTTGCATTAGAGGTTACTTCGTCAAAGATTTAGCCTCTTCTGTTGCTTATTTCAAAAGTGTCCCCATTGTGCACTGTTCAAACTTTGATGACATTATTGACCTTGATTCTTGGAGTTGGGTAGTCTCCGTTTGACCATCTGTAATTTATGATTTTGTCTTTTTTGTCCTTACATTTTTAGTCGATCACCAGCTTCAGCCTCTTAGACAAATTTAATTTTAATTTGTTGATAGCATTTCTAAAATTCATTCATTGTAGAAAATCTGCTGAGTTGAATATATCGAATATGTGCTAGTCATGCTAGTTAATTTGCAAGGAGGCCATTTGCATTGGGCCATTATTACTTTGCCATGTATCTGGATATTTTCTACATCTGATTTTGATGGTTGAATTATCATCTGGTGTTTTTGCATTTTGTTTCTGTTTTTGCTCTGTCTTTACATGGGAATCACGCTAGGATCAGATTAATGGGATGTGTACGGGTAGTTTGACATTTGGTGTCACAACGTGTGACAAGTGGAGGTGGAAGCACCCATGAGGCTGGACCTGAAGGAAGTTCTACATTTTTTGTGTTGATTGCTTAAGAGGAAACTGGAACAGTTAACCACTGCAGAAAGCACAATGCAGTTCAGCTATTATGCGGACTATAAGGGAGGAACTGAAACCAGTGACCCCCATTCTTTATTTTCAGTAAACTTGCCTGTAGGTAACACAGCCCTGTATATTACTGTACTAGTTTCACTGATATATCTTTGTAAAGCTGAAAAAATATTTATGCAAAAAGTGCTATATATCTAAGTAATGGAAGATTTTTTTCTCTTTACATAATCTTTTTTTCTTTTTTCAGATGGTATCCCTTGGCCAAATCGTCATTTGCCAGTAAATGTTAAAAATATGATTGAAAAATTATTAAAAAAAGACCCACTGGAACGACTGGGCACAGATATGTTGCTTTTGGTATTATTTAGATGTTAATGACCTATATCTTTGAGTGGAGTTAATTTAACTGATGACCTTTTATAGAGTATAGTTTTAAATTGTATGTCTTATTCTGATTTTTTTTACATCAAATATACAGTGTCACACTGTTGGGGTCTGGCAGTAGCCTCTCCTTCTTATTGGCTCTAAGTCTAAAATGGGATACATGCAGGACCTAAAATAACATGAAAGCTTTTTTCCAACGAGTGATTTACCGATGCATTTCTCAATCTGCTCTTCTTGGCTGTGTTTGCTTGGAAATGACTGATAATCTTTTCAGTAAAATGTCTTTAACCCTTTTTTATGGAAAGTCCTCTCCCAGTCCTTTTATTTCACTTGCTATTTGTAGACCTGAGTACACACAACTATATTGCACCATACTGATTTCATCATGATTTTAATAGGGGCATACATGCAGGTGTAGCATATAAACTTGCAAGTGTGTCATCAAGGAATTAACAGCGTTATTTTCAAATCTGATGAGTTTTAATGTTGTCAATGTTGTAAAAATATAGCAGTTAGGTGGTATCTTCTACAATTCAAAGATGAAATGTAATGGCTTTAATAAAAACTTCATTCTTTAACATGAGCATATGAACACCATTTTATTGAATAAAAAAGTTTTCTTTTTAAAGTGTATTGTAAAAAGTAAGTGTTAAAAGGCCCACAGATACTGAAGTGTTACATGAATGTCTTCCAGTCGCCTTTATTTAGTATAACGTTCAGTCAAGACATTCTTACATTGCTGTTTTGTTAAACAGTAATTTGGGTTAATTATAATGTATGAATAATGGTAAAGTGTTTAGGTAATTGCCAACTTTGTAAATTTACAGTCTGGCAAAAAAGCTAAGTGGTTTATTTTTGAAAAACTTCTAGTTGAACAGATTGGCACTTACCTAATTTCTTTACCATGGTACTCTGCAGCTGGACTTAATTAACACTTGTTAGAACAATGATGTAATTATATCCAGTCTGAATGTGAAAATTACTACAGGACATCAGGAGCCATTCTGGATTTGTTGGAATTTTCAAAACTAGTTTATGCAAAAATACCTTATTTTTCAACAAAAGAATTTTTATAACAAAAGAAATGCTCACATGCATGAAGATGTGTGCAAACACTCTTTTGTTGAAAAACAAAGTATCTGATGTTATCCATTTCATTATTCCTTATGACTACCTGATGTCTAATCCGATCTGGCACTTCACAGACATAGATTCAAGGCTCGAGCTCTTCCCTCTCCCATAATCCCCTTCTGCACTCTAGCCCTCAGATCTTGTTTGCCACGTTTACGCACAGAAGTGATTCCTAACTCAGAGCTGATTTCATTGGTTTTCACTAACATTTTTTTCAGATAACTGCTTTATTCCTTTATTAAGTTTAAATAGTTTTTCTTCTAATTATCCTCCCCTCCCCTCCTTTTTCTAGCTGTCATTAGCATTAGGTAATCCCCCTCCCTTACTTACTTAGTGTTTGGCGCCTTTTTTGATTTCTATGACAGTCAGGCGTAGGCTGATTCCT
Source organism: Protopterus annectens (assembly GCF_019279795.1). NCBI lineage: Eukaryota > Metazoa > Chordata > Ceratodontiformes > Protopteridae > Protopterus > Protopterus annectens. Next base: position 458,019,945 of record NC_056743.1, read on the forward strand.
AGAGGTGGTATTAGTTCTCCTTTACTTTGTTATATTTTTCTTGGTAGAGGTTTTATGCTGTGTTGTGTGTGTGTGTGTGTGTGTGTGTGTGTGTGTGTGTGTGTGTGTGTGTGTGTGTGTGTGTGTGTGTGTGTGTGCGTGCGTGTGTGTGTGTGTGTGTGTGTGTGTGTGTGTGTGTGTGTTAAACAGCTAGGTGTGTCTGAGAAAGACAAACCTATGGGTTTTAAGAGATGCTCTTCTTGTGGGAGTAAGATGTTTAATTTTGATACCCACAAGAAGTGTGCCTATTGTTTGGGCACCGACCACCTCAAGAATAATCGATCTGTATGTGCAGCATTTAGCATTTAACCCAGAGCACTGGCGGACCACTAAAACAAATTGTTGCTGAAGGGCATGGTTCAAGGGGGTCCCTTTGTATCTGGGTACCCTTCTTTTGCTAGCCTTCAGGAGTCCAAGAGAAAAGCCTTCTTTTTCCCCAAGTGCTTCTCATCCTATGCCTCAAAAATGCCCTAGACTTTCGAATCAGAGATCTCTGGATCTGAAACTGTCTTTGGCTGTCTCAGATCCGGTGTCCCAGGATCTGTCCATAGGGTCTGAGGTCTCTTTGGATTGGATGCCTTCAGATCCTACTGAAGTTGGTCTCCTCGGATCCATCTGTTCCCTTGGATCTGAGGAAGGTGGTTCAGTAGGTGTCACATCCAACATATTCATCAGATCCAGCATTACTTTTTGAGAGCTCTCCTTCAGGATCCACCACGGATCTGAAGCATTCGGCTCCTAGCCATCGAAGCTGATCTTCAGACTGGGGCCATCATAGGGGGGCTTCAGGGTCCCGGCTTGCTTCAACAGCTAAAATCCATCCATTTTTAGGCCTACTGTAGATCCTTCAGGAGCCTTTTGTCCACAGATATGGACAGGATGATGAGGGGCTTTCTTAGGTTCTGGATAGAGATTGGTCTCTTGTCATCTTCAGCCTTCTCAGGCACATTGAGATCCCCAGCTCCAAGATTGCCCTTTCCTCTTCTGATTATCCCTGTTTTGGAACTCCAGGACCCGGTTTAACCAAGGGAGGTGTTGATGGGTCCAGGAATGCATGCTTTCCCAACTTTGTCAAGGTCCCTGACCAGATCGATCCCATTGCCATTAGATCAGAGTGGGTCTTGACTCCAAGAAGTCGTCTCCAGGTTTCTGGGGAGGCGATCAGGTGTGGGCTTGTCAGATCAGTCCCTTCCTTGGGGTTCTCAGGCCTTGACAGCTTGAGGTCGGTACTGTCTGGAGGGCTGGGACCCAGGGTTAGCTCTGCTCCTTCATCCCAGGTGGCTTTGGCTACTGGGGATGGAGAGGGAGTTTCCTCAAGTCCTTCAGCTTTTCAGATGGTAGAGCGGACTTTTCCCAGGTCTGGAGCAGCATCTTCCCTTCTACTAGGTACATCTCAAATTTTTACTGTTCTGAGCCCTGAATCCATCCATTCTGTCCAGGCTCAGTCCTCCTGAGATATCCTTCAGGTGGCATTCAAATCCCAGGGCATTCCCCTCTCTTTTGAGTCCTCCCCTGAGCCAACACAGAGGAGGTACCACGGAAGAGACAGTGCAAGAGGAGGCACTTGGACTCGCGTATGGAGTCCCTCATGGAGGACACAGATTTTGATGAGGAGGATAAGTCCCCCAGGTCTCCATCTGATGACATTTCCTTTGGAGACATTCTGGAGCTGTTAAAACATAAAGGTGGATGGTCTTCCCAAACCCTGTTTTTGGAGGAATCTGTGTTTCTGAAGGCTTTCATGATGGGCCTATCACTTCCTGGTTCCTCCACTCCCATGGTATGGCATGGAAGGAACCTGACACCATGGAACCAGTCCCTAAGAAGGCTAACAAGTTCTTGAGCCATCCTTCAGACAGGATGCATTCTAGCAAAGGCATTCCAGTCAAAGCCATTGTGGTCACTGCAGCCACCAAAAAATGAGCTGGCTAAACAGAGCTCTACCATCCATCCCCCAGACAGGGAGTCTCAGTCGATCGACAGACACGGGAAGCACATCTGTGCCTCATCCATGTTTGGTCTGAGAGCTCTTAATTATTTGGTGAACTTTATTCACTTCCAAAGAGACCTGGTTACTGAAAAATCTGTTTCAGAGTTGATGTCTGCAGAGGACCTCAAGAAGGTATCTCCCAAGCTCACCACTCTATCGTCTATTGCCAATTCCTCGATGAAGTTGATCTCTAATGCTGTTGAGGGTACCTCTCAAGTGGCTGGTGCAGGCATTGCCTTGAGACACCATGCATGGATGTGATTGTGTGGGTTCATGGAACCCTTCATGGTGTCTTTCACAAATGCCCTCTTTGATGGCTCCTTGCTTTTTGGAGTTAAGAAGACTTTGACACACAGTGAGCAAGAAGGGAAGACATTCTAGGTGGTGGGCGTCAAGTTTTCTACCCCCAAAAGGTCTTTTTCCAAGAACCAGCAGGGAGGTAAGAAATATTGGTTCTGTAAGTCGCAAAGTTCCTTCCAGGATGCTCCAGAGGATTTCTCTTCCAGAGGCAGGGGAAGAGGGTTCAATGTTAGAGACCACCCTAAAGGTAGAGGGGGTCTTGAAAACTAGGGCTTCAGGGAACCTTTTTCTGAGAAACCCTTTCAGCATCCCTGAGGCATTGCTTGACTGTCCTGCCCTGGAGACAGTCAAGGGTCAGTTTGTGTTGCACCCAAATGCCTGGAAAGGCATGACAAACAATCAGTGGGTGCTCAGTATCATATCCAAAGGGTATTATATTCCCTTTTCCCATTCTCCTCCAAGTCCCAAGAGAGTTCTCCCTGATGGCAAATCTAGTCAGAGAGAACTGGCTAAGAGAGGACTTCTAAAACTTCTAGAAAAAAGAGCCCAGCAGGACAAAGAAGGTCTGAAACTTATTCTCACTTTTCTTTGGTGCCAAAAAAGACCAGGGACCTGCATCTGATTTTGGACCTCAGCAAGCTGAATATATTTGTCAAGAAGTCAAAGTTCTGGATGGTTCTGCATGGTTCAGTCCATCCTGCTGCTGTTGTGGAATGATGAGTGCTCCATAGACCTCCAGAACGCCTACTATCACGTCAAGATAGACAGACACTCCAGGAGACATCTGTGTTTCTGGCTGAAAGCCAATCATTTTCAATTAAGAACCCTGACCTTTGGATTCACCACAGCACCCCGAGTGTGTACCAAACACCTGGCAGCAATAGCAGTTCTCCTGAGACTGCAGGGATTCCAGGTCTTTCCATACCTGGATGATTAGCTCCTCATGGTGCCCACAAGGCATCGACTGACATTAGTGGCACAGTACCTTTTGCAGACCTTCGGCAAGTTTGGCATTATGGTCAATGTAGCCAAGTCAAAACTGACTCCTGTGCAAAGTCTGGAATTTATAGGGACCCAACTCAACACAGTAACAGAAACTGTAGCTTTGCTCCCTCAAAGAGGGGACTTGATCAGGCAGCAGGTCAGGGCCATTCTAGAGGTCCTGTCACCACAGGCACATCTCATTCTCAAAGCTTTGGGGTTCATGTTGGCAGCTATCCTCTTTGTACTGCTGGCAAGGTACTACATTGTCAGTACTGCAGTGGATGATAGCAGTCCAATGGTCCATTCTTTATTATTCAATGTCTGTGCCATTCCCACTGAAGCCCATTTGCAGGTGAAAACTTAACTTGTGGCTTCTTTCACAGGATTTTTTCTGAGGCAGGCCATTTTCTCTTCACCCTCCCTCCCACGGCCACAGTGACCACAGACGCTTCCCTGCTAAGGTGGGGGGGGGGCATTTTCAGGGCAGAATGGTCCAAGGCACATGGTCTCCTACAGAGACCAATTTGCACATAATTGTCCTAGAGATGAGAGCCATCCTGCTGACATTGCAAGCTTTTCACGATCGCCTTCCACAGGGGATGACTGCATACATATATATATATATATATAGAAAATGCCCCCCCACGTTAGCAGGGAAGCGTCTGTGGTCACTGTGGCCGTGGGAGGGATATAAAAATATGGGTCTATATTATAACATCGAAGTCTTATAACTTCAAATGTTATAATATCGAACCCAGTAGAGCAAAACACCAGAAAAATGAACAGTCAGAATAACAATTTTTTTCCCAGGGAAAACATTTGCTGTTCTGACAAACATACACACAACACAAGCACACCAAAATAAATAATCCACATACACACACACTTCACAAAACCCTACACTAAACCATACATACACCACTAGCTATCCACTTACCTTAACCCAACCCTAACCCTAAGGTCCGTCACTATCACACACTCACCTACCCCACCCTAACCCTCACATCCACACAATCGCACACTTACCTGACCCGTGCCCTAACCCACCTAACCCGCACTCAATCACACACTCACCTTCGTTCGCACACTTACCTTAACCCAGTCCGTAACCTTCACTCCACAGTCGAGGAAATAGCAAAGCTGCAGAAACGGCCCACCGAATACTTTTCTATTCGGTGTTCTGCAGCTTTGCTATTTCCAGCATTCGCTCTACTGGGTTCGATATTATAACATTCAAAGTTGTAAGACTTTGATGTTATAATATAGACCATATATATATATATATATATATATATATATATATATATATATATATATATATATCCCCACGGCTCCTGCAGAAAACCCAATCTAAGGTTTCAAGTGAAGAAGGGGATTATGGAAGACTGAGGACCTCAAGCCTTGAATCTATGCCTGTGAAGTGCCAAAGTGCTGGATTGGATCCATCATGAGGAGTAATGAAATAAGATAACACAGATAGGAAGTTATGGTAAGTTCATCACTATTGTTTTATTAAACTGTTGTGAGTGAATTAGTGACACACATGCATCCAAAACATATTCAAAGCAGGAGATGGGCAGGGTGGGAATGAGGAGCTTTCTGCTGACTCATCTACTCTGGGAGGGATGGAAGCATGTCTGCCTGTGTTCAGACACAAAGTCCTGGTGATTGGAATGGTGTTATACATCACAAGGCAGATGGTATGTGCCTGTGATGTCAGTAGCATGGCCCAGTTAGGGTGTACAGTAAAACTCCTCTGGTGTGCAGGACAGCTTTTGTGATGCTGCCAGCTGCCCCTCTCCAGTGTATCTCCCCTTCCCAACACATCAGGTGCAGTCAGAGCACCAGAGAGAGGACCAGGAGCCTTAAAAACATCCCTGGGGAACACTAACGGGTAGCTGGAGAGCATGCAAACTGGGGCAAAAATGTTCAACTATCTGGTGATGTGTATCCCAGTCAAAAGAGCATTTCTAATGGCTAGAAAACATGAGCAGCTTCATCATTTTATGGTATTTTAGATTAAATAAATTGTGATCTTTGCAGAAAAATGTGGCTGGAAAAGGCTTTCATTTAAAATGCAACTATATTTTCTGGTAACCATTTATATCCAGGAACAAAGATGGAAAGTAAACAAGTATTCTTGTTTCATAGACACCAATTAGAAATGTTTCTGTTTTATTTCCCCTTTTTCCAAATAGATGAGATTAAGCAGGAACATAACCTGCTGTGAATATTGTGTTTTATTTTTGTAGCAATTTAGTTTGTTTAATAATTATGTTAGTATTGCATTGGGCCATAGTTTTATTCTAAAAGTATCAGCTAAACCTGCTTGTTTTCATACATATGCATATTCACTTTTTGATAGCTCACTTAATCCATTACATGTCACTGGATGTTGGAATGTGTCCTAGCAGCCAGTGGGCACTGACATCGAAGCTGGGTCTGGACATGGTGCAGATCTGTTGCAGAACTCTCACCCTCACGCATGCAGTCACTACATACACAGGAGTGTGAGCAATTTGCACTAACTAGTTCACTATGTCATTTTTGGGAGGTAGGTAAAAAACTCTGTATTCACAGAGAGGACATGCAAATTCACGCAAAGGACACCCCAGATGAGAATGGAACTAGTGATTCTTTTGCTGTGAGCTAAAAATGGCACTCGCTGCTCTACTATGCGGCCCCTATTTGCTTACAGTTATGATCATTGACCAATTTTAAGAGTCATGGCTTTATTGTTTCCTCAATGTTAAGTTTGATTTTCTTTGGCATACATTACAAGACTGTTTTTCATTTGATTTCATTACCTGTCACTGGTCACTAGTTATTAACTCTCTCTGATAGTTCAGTGGGACTTAAAACAGGTTTTTACTTTGATGTGTTTACCTGGTAAACAGAAATGTATCATTTGGAGGAAAACTGTGATGTTTGAAGTACAAGGTATCCAGATAACATTATAACATTGTAACATTGTTACAAATTCATGGTTGATGTACAGAGTAGATGGTAACATTGTTGCAAATCATCATTGCAGCTGGAGCACAAGAGGTGAAGCAGCATCCCTTCTTAAAGAATCTGGAGTGGAATAGACTACAGGAGGAAAAGCCAGAGCTGGCTTTAGATCTGTTATGTAAGGAGAGAAGCTACTTTCATGGTAAGTGCAAGCTTGGTCTTAAAACCTGTACCAGGCATATATAAAAATGTTTCTTTTGATGAAATGTGACATTTCATTTATAAGAGAGTATAAATAAACATTTGCTTAGTGGATAACTACTTTTAATTACTACCTCTCCAACAAGCCACTAAGATCAGGAGATCAGCAACTGTGACAAATTCACAAACCCAATCTCCCACCCCGTCAGCTTCTCTACTCAGTAGCCAAGACTTGGAATGCTTTACCTCTTCCCATCAGAAATATTCATAATCTTACTCATTTCAAAACTTCCCTGCTTACCCACCTCTCATCTAGCTGAATATGTAATTGTACCAAGCATGTAACACCTAATCTCTCTAGTCATCTCTATTATTGGTAAAATAGTAACTCTGCAAAGACAGCTGATAGTTTCTATTACTGATGTAAAAACAAGTAAGGTTAGCCCTGTCTGCTTTACTGTATATACAGCTGTAACTGTTCACATCTACATTTGTACATATTTTTCATTTATTTGTTGATGGCGCATTGATTTTTCTTCTGTTTGAAATGTACCCCTGTAGCTTTACTGTCTTAATTTGTCTTCAGTAAATCTTAAATGTAAAGGTGTATGCCATGGAGCTTTTCTCCCCGGACCTCCACTGAAAATGGGCTCACCTAGGCCCAGTGGACTTTCCTGGTAAACAAAAAGCAAATAAAGAAATAAATAATATGCTTTAGTAGGTGGGTATGAACAGATTTCTGTAAATAAAATGCATTTGACTGCAGGGGTGTAATCCTGAGTTGGAACAAAAATATGCATATTTTTGAGGAAAATAGTCCGGTGCCATTCCTTCTCAGAACGTTATATTAAAATGAGAACTAAAGTAGTGCATTCTGGTGATTTCCATCCTACTAGAAGTGATGCATTTAACAAACCACCTTTAACAGACTGATATAATATAAGTGAAAACGCTGTTTTGATTGCATGGAAGTGCCTTCATGCCTGCTATTGGTACATCTTTGCCTTTACTTCACATAGCTTGGTGCTGTCATTTTACAATGTGTGATGGCAGAAGTTATCTTGGTAGACCATGCAAATAAACAGGTGCTTTTCTTTGAAGGAGTATTTCACTCATCAGTCACTGATCACTGTCCTGTCACAGGTACAGCAGATTGAATTCAAAAGTTATGCTTTCAAATCTTCTTCCTCCCAACTCAGATTGAAAAATCATAATAATAATGAATTTGGTACTATTAATCAGCTTAAAGGAAGCAAGTAGTGCCAAAAAAGTCACCAATAACCTCCAAAAGCAGAGACGCCACTGAAGAAAGCACCAACAAAACAAATCCTTCTTGAAGTAAAGCAACTTTTAATTCAGTTTAACGCACAATTACATTTTCGTCCGACAGACTTCATCAGATAACATTCAGTACTTAGTCCCCACTTTTATATGGTAAAAACAAAATCATTAACCAATCAAAGATCCTTTTTAATTAACGCTTATTAAAAATGTAATAACCCCCTAAACAAACTATATACATGACACACACACAAACTATATATTCTCATAAAATACATTTTTTTCATATTAAAATATTCCTATTAAACTGATCCTAAAGTTAACAAATATACAAAAATAATAATAATAGTAGTAATAATAATAATAATAATAATAATATATAATATTTATTCAATTAAAAGTGCTGTAATGTGAAAAATAAATCATATCATTTTGCACCATCTAGTGGACATTTAAAATATAGCAACCAAACTGCAAAATAATATGTCTTACATCGGAATATAAAAGGCTCATTAAAAGCTATAAAACCTTTTAAGCTTAAAAATCAACAACTTACAATATAAAATTGTATTCAATGCTAGTTATAATTTAGCCACCCTTAATTTTAACACAGGGGCTATATTTATGTGACCATTAAGGCCAGGGAAAACATTGGCTTCAAGTTTTATTTGGCAAAATAACTCTCTATATTCCAGTTTAGCTTCCCATGGCCCACACCTTAAGTCCACTGGCACTTTTTCAATAGCAAAAAAATTAAATGTTGCCCCTATGCAGGTTTTAGTGTGCTTATAAAGTGCATTTGTATCTTTATGGATACTAATATCGCAATAGTGTTCATAAATACATCTTCTTAGCTTCCTTTCAGTTTTTCCAATATAGAATGCCATGCAGGGTCCACAAATAGCCAGGTAAATCACACCTATTGAATTGCAATTATAGAAAGAGTCCGACAAGATCTCTGTGTTCCTACTAGGAATAAAAACCTTCCCTTCATTCAAAATGTGGGTACATTGCGAACATGCCTCACATTTAAAAGTACCGACTTTTGTTAATGTTAGCTCGCCCCATCATATTGCCTTTTTCAAGCAACTCCTTAAGGTTATTAACTTTCTTATATGTAATGTGAAGTGTTTCAGACTTCAGAAAAGTTAAGTCTGTAAACTCAATAAACTTGTCCCATTCTTTTGTAATAACTCCCCTACTGATTTTGGAGTTACCATTATATTCCATGACAAATGCCCTATCAAACGTTGTCACCATCTCATTTCTCAGAGTTGCATTTATCCTTCCTGTTGTCACTAACCTCTTTCCTTATGTTTTCATTTAAGTCCACAGGGTACCTCCTTTCTAAAAATAAACTCACTAGCCTTCCACATTCTAGCTGAAAATCTATATCCTCAGAGGTCATTCTACTGGCCCGTATAAATTGTCCCTTCACTATACTTCTTTTTTGGGACATGGGGTATGCACTAGTGTAGTGCAAGTATGAGTTAGAATAGGTTTCCTTTCTAAATACAGTGAATTTAAAACCAGCACTATGTTTATATACAGTTACATCCAGATATTTCATTTTATCCATCATAACATTGTAGGTAAAACTTCAAAAAACTTGTAGTATTTAAATATAAGTAATAAATTCAGTAAGCTTAGTTTCCATATTTTTCTGAAAAATACATATGTCATCCAAGAATCTTTTATACACCAACCAACAATTTTTGTATTGGGAATCTAGGATGAATTTGTGTTCCAACATGGCTAACACTATGTTGGCATAGGTAGGCGCACAATTGGCCCCCATGGCCACTCCCTTAATTTGTTGAAAAAATTTGTCAGTAAAAAAGATACAATTGTTCTTTAAAACCAGCTCCATCAGGGTTAACACAAACAAAAATCATTTTAGGTACCTTTACCTTTCGAAACCATTGCCTCTCCAAACATTTACAGTCCTTCACTATGTGGGATAACCAAGACTAGATCCTTTATATATATATATATATATATATATAGAGAGAGAGAGAGAGAGAGTCACAAAAATGATCTTATCCATGTCCTGAATTAAAGGGATACTTTTAAGGAAATCCCAAGAATCGTTTAAGATTTCATTCTTGAGTCCCCATAAATGCTTGAGTTTTTGGTCTAAAAGTTTTTTGAAGTTTACCCACAATGTTATGACGGATAAAATGAACTATCTGGACGTAACTATACATAAACTTAGTGGTAGTTTTAAATCCGCTGTATTTAGAAAGGAAACCTATTCTAACTCATACTTGCACTACACTAGTGCACACCCCATGTCCCAAAAAAGTCTGTTGGACGAAAACTTAATTGTAGTGTTGTGTGCGCTAAATTGGATTAAAAGTTGCTTTTCTACAAGAAGGATTTGTTTTGTTGGTGCTTTCTTCAGTGGCGTCTGTGCTTTTGGAGGTAATTTGGTGCTATGGCAAGGACCTGTGTGTTAGACTCTTGTTTAATGTTTATTTAACATATCAGCTTGTATTCTACATTATTCATTAGACTTGTGCAATGCAAACCATGTTTCTGAATGTTGCCCCACATATGACATGACATGTAATTGTCCATTTACTGTTACTTCCCCTGCTTATCTGTGATTCTGTCCCAGTAGTTCAATAGCCATAACTGCTCAGCAGTGCTACCTCCTCACCTTCTTCACAAGTAGGGTGCTTGGTTGTTGCATTTTTCAGCATGAGAACAGTATCGGTGAACAGAAGTACAAGAAAATGGATTCTGACACAGATTGTTTCTTTTGACTGCAATTCACAGGTTAGCTCAGATCAGGACCTCACGAGTTAATAATTTTGATTTCTCAGCATGTAGTTTTGCTTGATGTGTGCATTGGGTTCAAGTGAAACCATACCTTGTTGAATTTTGGTAGCACTGTAATGTTAATATCAATTAATAATTTATTATCAGATTATTATCATTAATTCATCTGAAAAAGATGTAGTCCTAACTCAAAACCTCTGAAATTTGGTGAAATAGCATTGGGGAAAGAATTAAAAATGTATGTGGGATGTACTGCAGCATCCCTTTCGATCCTGGAATAGAGAACTGAGTTGGTTTACTATATGTCATGCGAATGGAATTCCTTATTGTTTTGGCAGAATGTTTCCCAGATCATAATGCACTTCCTGCTGACATTTATCACATTTTGCATATATTCCCACTACTAAGTCTGATAGCTAGTTAATGTGAACTTTTTAACTTGCTGATGTCTGTGACGCTTATTGTACTACATGCAGTGTACAGTTTTATGTATGGTAGTATCCATCTGGCGATAGCTGCATGTCATGTGACATACATTCTGAGTCTGAATAAAACACCTCATGGAGAATAAAAGTTCCTCTGTGATGTCTTTGCTGTGAACAACATCCCCATGTCACAGTGACAGTAAAGTAGCCTTGAATTTGAACAGTTGTTGATTTCTAGGTTCTTATCTCTTGCATAACATGTTTTTGTGTATGAGCATTTTAGTATTCTAACATAATCAAATATAAACTGTATTCGAGCAGCATTTATTTGCTGTCAAGAAGTACATCATATCATTATGCATTAGTGTCATGGCTTCTCTATACTGAATATAAAGACAAGCTGAGTAGCTGCGACTGTCTAGAGAGCAAAAATAAATATGCAGGAAAAGGGAACTAATGTGATCCCAATCATGCACTGAATGTTTATTCTTCTTTTATAAGCTGAGAGAATTAACCACAGTGACGTGCATTTGTAATCGTCTGTTCAGACATAGTCTATAGTTGCCCTGACATGCAGCTACTGCAGTGTTGTTCATGTAGTAGCTAGCTAGTACCGATTTCAGAAGTGAGGGATAAGTATCAGAGGGCCAGCTGCTGTTGCAGAAGGATGAAGTATCCTATTTACCCCAGGACTGTCACCTGAATAACTAATAGGCAGAGGCAGCTTGTAAATGCTCCATCCTATGCATAGGTCTCCATAAATTATATCTGGTATGATCGCATTTATTCTCATTAGTCTAGTACTTACCTGTGAGCCATAAGGTCCACAACTCCAGACAAGGAGAACAGCTAGTTCTTCTGCATAGGAGACCATTTCCGATAATATAGCAGGTTACAAGGTTAGAGACTGTGAGTCATCACATCCAGCTGGTGTCATGGCATATCCACCTGCATGTGGCAGTGGTTACCACAGAAAACTAATCAACAATAAGAACAGCAAGATACCAGGAGTTACTCCAAGGCTTTGCTACCAGTTACTTAAGCAGCCTCATGTTATAAACAACTTCTTCTGTGTTGAGGATTCCTTGGGTCTATTTGACTGGTTTAAACTGTGGGGGAGATTTAGGAAACAAAAATTAACTGCTGGTGGAGAACTACTTGATTTAAAGCAGAAATAAGGATAAAGAAGTTGAGATTGTGAAAATATGCCATCTTTCTTTTCTAGACCGTCCTGCATCTTTATGTGATGATCAGTATGAAGAACAAACTTCCATGGAGGAACCATTTATGAAAATAAGCAATTTTAACAGCTGTTCTCCTCAATTCTATAAGGTAACAGATTTTAACCACAGTAATATTTTAAGCTGCAGGCAATAATTTTTAAAGATACAGGGTTAAGAAATCATGTTTAGCTTCAAAATTCAGTTGGAACTGAAGTGATATCTTTCTTCACTAAGCTGGCTTGCAAACTTTTAGGGATACTAGGCCTTTTTTGTTAGGTATGACATGATTGAGAAACTGGCATGGTTTATTTGTGTAAATAATTAAGTTCCTTGTCGTACCATGGTTGACAAGGAGACGTGGTAGTTTCTCAAATGTTTGCAGACCAGCAATGCTTAATTGGTCACTAAAGGTATCATTTAAGCACCTGTTTTGTTGTTATCAGAAGGTAACAGTTAAAAAGTCCTTATCTAACCTTAAAAATTACTCTACAAGAATGGTGTTACATTTGAGTATATGCACACTGGTATTTTTCTAAATACGTTAGGTTGTTTGCTCCGATAAATCATCACTGTATGTCTCCTTATTTGCTTAGGAAAGGCTTTGGAGTGACCCTAAGAATTTTTTGATATTGTCCTTCTACTGCACCTGACTGACCATTAATTCCTCTCCAGACACAATACTTAATCCATTTGTTTCCCCATCTTTTAACATGTTGCTGGCAACCCAAGTCACCTCCCCAGGGATGTCTTTCTTTCATAAGGTAATACTTCTAAGCAACCACAACTTCTTGCATGCCAGGAAATGCCAGTCAAGCTCCAGTGGATAATAATCTATCCTAAGCTCTGCCCTGGCAGCTGATCTGCTTAACCCTTTACTCACCCTCTGTGTGTCACATGCTCACTTCTGCATGCATCCATATGGAAATACCATCTATCTGACACCAGCAATGTGCTCAGTACCTCTTCCTGCATGCTGTGTGTTCCTTTCTCCAGGATGTGCTGGCATTGCAATTAATCAGGCTGGTTTCCTCCTTCCAGTATGTGGGAGCAGGTTTTGGCCTGTCTCCCAGATTGCTAGTCAGTCATGAGTCATTTTAGTTTTAGTCAAGGCATTATTCCTCTGCAGTTCAGAGCCAGTGAGTAACATAAGAATTCATTTTCTTTTGCTTTTCATCTTTTGGTGATACTTTTGATAAGAGAGGGTCTCCTAGTGTCTGACAATATTGTGTAAACCCAGTAGAGAAAGTTAAATAAAAGCTGTTGAAGTCAGTTTTGGCAGGAAAGTTTACAATGTGTGTGTGTGTGTGTGTGTGTGTGTGTGAGGATGCATCTTTGCATTTCGTGAAACTTTAAGAAGTGTGTGTGCATGTGGATGGATGGATGGATAGATAGATGATTGGATAGATAGATAAGATATACACACACATACACATAAGTAAGATATATAAGATACACACACACATAAGATAGATAGATAAATGCACACACACAAACATAAGTATGATAGATAAGATACACACAAGTATTCTATCATATTTCCACTTATGCGATAACTCTTTTGGAAGGATTTGTAAGTGTATTGCTGTCAGTTCAGGTCTTTTTTTTCCCTCAAATTAAACAGAATAACATCAAATACTGCCACGAAAGTGGCTCAAGAGGTAGTACACTTAGCTGTGATGCAGGAAGATCACAAAGTTATGGGTTCTGTTCCCTCAGAAGGTACTTGGACTCCTTTTCTAACAGCATTGCAGTACAAGGAGTGCTGCAGTCTGAACTGCTAGACTGTCCATCAGGTTCCACCTCCCTGAATTGTTGGTAGTTCAGGAAGATATTAAGGATCTTGCTGTACATCAAGATTCTTTATGAGTTTACCTATGCAACACTTTTTATATGTTCCCATTATCAAATAAGTTTCTGTCCTTTATGATCAATTCACCACTGTAAAAACTTCACTGCCAATCAATCTGCAGACTGGTGATCCCTGTGGCGACCCCTAATCAGGAAAAGCCAAAATACATTTTTATGAGCCTCCTGCTTTTTCCCTAACCAGAATCTTATTCATTTAATAACATCTTTTACTTTCCATCTTACTATTGTAAATCCTTTCACATTTTCTCTTCTGTATAACACTAAACATGCAAATACAGTTGTATTAGTTTTCACAACTTTTCTTTATTGTGTATTATGCACTCAGTAAAATATTATGGCCCAAACATGAAAACATGGTACGTATCATTTTACACACATTGGTTTTTGTATACAAGGATTGTATTAAAAAAGTTTATATTTCCTAACATTTAATGCTTACACCATTATTTGTGTTTCCTTTTAGGCTGAATACAAGAAAACAAGGCAGTTTGCAGCACATTGAACTAGAAGAATATGAGCAACTGTTTTTTTTTTTTTTTTTTTTTTTTGGGGGGGGGTTGTTTTTTGTTTTTTTTTGTTTTTTGTTTTTGGCATTGTGTAAATAATGTTTGTATTTTACAGTTTCCAATAAAAAGATTAAAAATGTCTTTGACTCTTTCCTGTCTTGTCTGTTAGTAAACTAACTGACTGGAAATTCACGTTCAGCATGTTGTCGCATGATATAAGGCTTTCACCTGTTTCCTATCTTCCACAGAGTGTAACTCCATTACACATGTAGAACACACACACATGCTATAAAATTTGACAAGATAGCAAGTTTTATTCTTTTTTCAAATAGCACATAGCAAGCTGTTTAGTATTTACAACACATATTAAATGAATACATGGCTGACAGCTCCTTTACATCCATTGTGGACCAGACTGAAGGTAGTTTCTCTTCACAGCTACCCACTTCCAGCCTCCTGATTTTGTGTGCACATCACAGTCCACTGCAATGTATATCAGTATACTGACTTCTTTTGGCCAGTAATTCTACTAACTTTTCTAATCTCTGCTGCGCAGATATAAATGTCTGCATGATCTAAAAGGAGGAGGAATGGGCTCTTGGGCTGTTGACCCTGAAGAAACAAATTTGCTAACTGATCAGCAGATGGGAGGTTTGATGGTGAGGCGAGAAATATGCAAAGCAGAAAAAAGATAGTAAAAGAATGTTTAAGAGAGAAGTATCGTCACACAAAAAGAAGGATAAGATTTGTTTTAGTTGCTCTGCAAAAGAAAAGGGGCATATAAATCAATGTCACTTAAACAGATGATTAATAGAGATTAACCATAATCAGTAGGTATCACTTACACCCGTGGACATGAAAAAAATGTTAATGTATTTGTAAAATTATAACTGCTAAAATCAACAGTATGTTCAATATATGGCATTTTTTTACATCTGCATCTAAGTGCTCGATTTTCATTGCTGTATGCCAGTGTAAATCTTTCTGTGTAGGTATGACGTCTCACTGTTTTTCAGTACATGTAGCAGTACACAATTAAAGCATTTAGAAAAGCCATTTAGAGAGGGAACACACTTTATAATAAAAAAAATGTCATAAAATACTGTAGCATTTACTTATGGCATTAACTGTGTATTCTGAAAAGGTGAAGTCAGTGTTAAGAGTAGAAAAAAAAGGAATGCTGATTCTAAAAGCTAAAGAATTGCAGATTCCTAGTTGAAATGAAGCATCGACTTTAGAAGATATGATTCTTCGGTGAGACATTCAAAGTTGTTTTTACTGTTCTCTTTTGTACATTTAAATGTATTTATGTGAGAACTGAATAACTGAGGTCCGCCCATTTCATGCAAGGCCAGCAGC
Organism: Protopterus annectens; assembly: GCF_019279795.1. Classification (NCBI taxonomy): domain Eukaryota; kingdom Metazoa; phylum Chordata; order Ceratodontiformes; family Protopteridae; genus Protopterus; species Protopterus annectens. The sequence goes on from NC_056743.1 coordinate 458,035,858, forward strand.
ACCAGCATACCATTGTCCCGGAACACTGACTTATCTTAAGAATCATTGATTCAGGAAATGCAAGTAGAAGGACTGGATATTGTCATATATGGACATATGTCATTCCTCTTTTCTGATCTACTTCAACAGTTAGATATTCATAGGGGCTCAAAGTTGTATTCTCAAGGAGAAGTTAATGGAAAATAAATAAGTTATAAAAGACAGACATGAATTGTTGACCAAGCTAACTTGTAGAGTTCATCAGTCATTTCATAGGCCATGATCTTTGGATGTGTTAAAGAAACATGTTTATATCACTTCACATACGTTTTACTTACCTTGTTAATTATGCTGTGTCTTAATACTATCTTAAAAGAAATGTTTAACGAGTTCCTTTTGGAGCTGAGGTTTGGATTTTTCCTAAAAAGTGTCATTTGCACCAATTTTTCTATTTAGAAGGGAATGCTTATACTTACAGTTGTGAATAAAAAGATTTTAACAAGAAGAGTTAGATCTTATTTGAAGAACTAAGCCAGCATGGGAATACTGAAAGGAGATTTTTGACAATATGGATGACTGCAAGTAGCAGTATAAAAATAAAGAAGAGGAGGCTGCTATTTACTGGAGTAAATCGGCAAAAGAGCCAAGGTTTTAGGAGCAAATAAGTAGTGAAGGAAAGATAATGGAGTGGGACGAGGCCAAGCAGAAGTCTTTATTGTGGGTTGACTACTTTCCCTATCAGGGATCGATAGGGTATAGACAAAGAGTAGGGGACAAAGGAGTATTATGTAAAGACCTAGAGTTTCAGTCGAGTAAAACAGAAGCTGCTGCAAAAAGGGAATGATTAGTAGCATATAAAATGTTGCATGATAACTATATGAATCATTCATGGGAGTTTAAAAAAGATTTGGAAGAGAGATCGGAAGGCAATTTACAAAAGAAAAATGGAGGGGCAACTGCAAGGCTGCCAAGTACGAGACAAAATCCCTGAACATGTATACATTTAGCTTGGAAGTGTTTGCATAGGTACGTTTATAACCTAAGCAGACTTCAGGCAGCAAATGCTGGAGGTGTGGTTAAAAAGAAAGAGAGCATGTTTTTTGATGATGTAATACGCTTGTAAATTAAAAAAAAAATCCCTACATAGTAATCTTTCGAAAATGTTCAGGAAGCAAATTTCTCTAACTAAGGAAATGATTCTTTTAACTCATTCCCTCCAGTAGAGCTCTTTTGAGTGTGTACCTTTAACTCCCAGTGGGTGTGTCTTCAACCTTTAAAAAATGAAGCTATCACCTTACAGTTCTAACAAATACTCATTGACAGAGGTTATATATCAATACAGTTGTGTTTGCCATCATGTATGTATCAAGATAAAATATTCCGATACCTTGTATGTAGCATGGTTTTGGAATTATTAATGCAAATATGAGCAGGCAATATTTGACGCCTAGAGGCGCAGTAGGAGGTAACTGCAGAAACGTCTGGAGACGTCACTCGGCTGTAATGAACTGGGAAAACAAGATCTGGTTAATTAAGGTCATACTATGTGATTGGCAGCTGAGGAAAGCAATTACTGGAAGGAAATCAATATATAAATAAACCATCTGTAATTGAAGTACTGAATGTTGCACTGGAGGTGGTATATTTCAAAATGAGAAAGAGCAAAAGATGTAGAAATAAATGCAATTTGTAGGAACAGTATAGAATGATGTTCATAAGGAGGAGGAGTGAGATTTAAGGGAAGGATGGAATTTAACCATTTTTGTAATGTTGGAGCAACTAATTGTAAAAAAAGAAAGAAAACATTAATGTATAATAGACGAATATGACAAACGCTAATATGATGTGTTTTGTTTTCTATTAATATATGTATGCCAATATCTTAAGTAAGAATTTAATAATGATGTTTAAAAGCAAAAAAAAAAGAGTTATTACTTCGTATGTTCTTTTTAGAGCATAGAGCATTAGTGGCTCTTACTCCTGCAATGTTTCTTTGTCGCTATTTTTCTTTTCTTGTCTTCTGGTAAAAAAAAAGTAGGAAAAAGAATCTGTATTTGTCAAACAAGAAAGTAAGACATGAGTAGTATCCTTTAAAGGAGAGTTGGAAATGTACATTGCTGGAGCTTTCATCAGACACAAAAAAGGGATACTCATCAGTGGTCAAGACAGCCAGGTCCTAACCTCGGCGTGACCTCAACCTCCATAGTTCTCCCCACTATGCAGGTGCTACTGGCTGACATCAAAGATTGAAACAACACTAATTTCATGAACTTTAATCGTACTTTGACCTAGGAATGGGGTCCATTCCCATCATGGTATTAGAAACCCAAAAGATTTGGAGACATTAGAACAGGCAGTACTATTTACTGGGGCTATTCTATTTTCGTTGTCTTTCTTAGCATCTCACTGACTTAACATGAGTTACAAACACAACTACAAACGATCAAAACTTTCCCAAAGGACATTTGGCCTTGATAAATGTGCAAAAGCAGCATTTAAAGCACAAAAACTGGAGCACCACAAAAATATTAGTGTGGGGCCAGAATGTGATATAAAGGAACCTAAGCAGAAAGGAGTGTATAAATATTTGGGAACTGATAAAGGATCAGCAATAAAATGTAAACAAAACTCAGTAAGGAATACTTTAGAAGGTTAAAATTAATACTAAAAGTAGCCGTGACGTCTAGGAACAAAGTCCAACCTATAAACCAATTTGTTCTTTTTCTAACTTACAGATCTGATGCTATTGCCTTCACTTGCTCTTCAACCTGTGAGTTTTGGATCCAAGCATCAAATCCATATTCGAGCTCCTTTTCTACCCATAATGTTCCTCTCCTCCAAATCCCTGAGATCTCATTTACCTCGCTTCACTTCACATCGGTTATCTTGCTCTCCAAGCTCCTCAAAGTTTTTCTATGAGTTTTCAACTAAGTTTTTTCTCTATTCTTGCTATATTGATTACTTACCTTGTATTTATCTCAGCCTTGTCTGCTCAGTTTTGGTAATTTCCTAGTTTTTTTTTCTAAACATTTGCTTAGTACTTTTCCCTTACCCTTTTTTCCTATTATTAAAAAAAAACTTTCTAAAACCTGTTTTATTCTGATTAGAGTTGCCTTTTCAGTTTCTTGCTACTAGTTATGTGTGTGTGCATGCACGCAAGCAGTGAGACGATTGTTTTGGCCATGTTAGATCCTAAACCTGCCGACTTTAAAAATGTAGCACTTGTGGGCACAAAATCCCACTTTCAGATGCACGCTCTGAGTGCGTAGTGTGTCTTGGTGTGGCTCACCTAGATTCTGATTATTCTGTTTGTGCCTGCTTTAACCAGTGGGCACTTATAGATAAGCAGAACAAGAACAAGCTAAGTTTAAAAGGCCTTCTGCCTAGCTCTTCCTCTGCAGCCACTCCGTCAACTTCAGAGGACCCTCTAAAAAAACAAAGAGCAGAAGAGCAGAAGAGGCCACACAGTAGATCCCACCACTCAGGGGAACCTTCTGCCAAGACTTCCAGACTTACAGAGCCGACCTCTTCCAATCCTTTCATCATCTAGGCCTCCCTTTCCCCTTCCCCTGAAGCTTCTCCCCAGAGCCAGTGACAGCTAGATCCAAGTCCCCTCTCCTGCAACAACATAGGCCCAGTTTCAGGCCTGCTTCCATTGCTTCTTCCATTAGGTCTTCTCAAAGCCTTTCCAAAGCCGAGGTGGACAGCATGATGGTCAGGTTTCTCAAAGCACAAATCCAGCTGGGGATCTTTCCTGCTCTGTCCCCTCCAGGATCCCCGAGCAATGTTCCAAACTTTAGCCCTATCTCTCCTTCTCTGATCTGACCTCTGGTTTCTGAGTTATTGGGTCTGAGCCTCCCTGGATTCAAAATATCTGATCTGACAGGTACAGTCACCTCAACTCCAACAGTCTCTCTGTCTCACCCAGCTCTGACTGTTTTGGAGTAGAGCAGTTCTTGGAGCCTTAGCTTCAGCACTAGGTCTGAGGGTTGATATCACAAAGTTCAAGGAGCTGTCTCTTCCCCTTGGGGCTTCTGCATTTGATTGCTCGGCTCCAACTCCTCACTCGAATCTGGGGGTGGTTGGGATTTGTGGAGCTTCCCCATATCGACAGCTTTGCCTCCTTTGGGGGTGTCCACACTGACTCAATCTCCCTCATCATTCAAAGTGGTGGAGAGGGTTCTCTCTGTACCCAGAAGAGCATTAACTCTTCCTGCTTCAAAGCCTGCCCCCCCCCAGCAGCTTTTTTGTCTGAGACATCTATTCTGTTTCCTCTGGCACAATCTGCCCAAAATGACTTCCAGTCTACTTTCTTCTTGGAACCCCTAAAGTCTTCTGATACCTCCCCAGAGCACCCCACAAAGGAGGCCCCTTGGAAGCATCAGTGCAAAAGGAGGCACTTGGAATCCCTCACAGAGGACACCAATCTCAATGAAATCCTGCACCAGAAGGGAGGTTGGTCTTCCCAAAACCCTAACCCAAAGGAATCAGTGTTTCTGGAAGCCTTTGGGGCAGGCCTATCTACTACTTGGGCATCCCCTCATGAACCCCCTTATTGACTTTCTGTTGCTAAGGGTGTGGAAGGAACTGGGCACAGTTGAACCTATCCCCAAGGGGCCTGACAAGATCCTTAGTGTCCCTTCTGACCACCCCTACTGGACTAAAGGTGTTTTCCCATCGATGGCATGGTGGTAGCAGTTGCCACCAAAAAGGAGCTTGCCCAGCAGATCTCCACTGTCCATCCCCCTAACAGAGTGTCCAGAGAATTGGACAGGGTTTATGCATCAGCAGCTTTCAGATTGTGAGTGCTGAACTAACTGGGACATGTAGCCAGGCTACAGAGGGACCTAGTTAAGGAGCTCTCTATCTCTGTCCCAGGGTCCATGTCTGCTGAGGAATAGAAGACTTTTTCCTCTAGATTGGCCACTCTATAGTTTATTTCAAACATGTCAATAAGGTTGATCTCTCATGCAGCAGAAGGTGCCTCATGGGCATTGCTACCAGACTCCATGCCTGGATCCGGCTGTGTGACTTCTCAAAACCTTACAAGACATCCTTCATTAATGCCCCTTTTGATGGATTGACTCTTTTCATCCAGTGGTTAAAGACAGTCTCTCCCAAAGTGAAAAGGATGGAAAGACCTTGTCTGCCATCAGGATCTGCTTCTCTACCCCACAATGGACCTTTTCCAGGAACCCATGTGGAGGTACGAAGCTGTGGTTCCAAAAATCTCAAGATCCTTTTCAGGATTCACAGGGAGATCTTTCCCCCAGAGGTAGAGGGGGAAATGGCTGCAATGGTAGATGCCACCCTCATGACAGAGGGGGTCCAATGAATCCATGGTCTTGAGATACCTTCTTGGACAGACCCAATCAGCAATCCTGAGGGATTGCCCGACTGCTCTTCTCTGGAGGCAGTTAGGGGTCATTTATCTTTACACCCAACCACCTGGGAAGTCATCACAAAAGATTGTTGGGTGTTAAAAATTATATCCAGAAGCTATTCAATACCCTTTTTCCAAAAACTCTTTCCAAGCAAAACCCTCCCCAATGTTCCACCCAATCAGAGGTAGGCTACAGCCTTAGAAATTTTGAAGTTGCTTTCTAAAAGAGTCATCCAGACTGTTATCCCAGACCAACTCCGATCAGGCATCTATTCCAGATTCTTTTTAGTGCCCAAAAAGATGGGGGACCTCAGGTCATTCTGGACCATACCACCCTCAACAAATCAGTTGCCATTTCAAAGTTCTGAATGGTCACAATACAGTCCATTCTGCCCTTCCTACAGAAGGATGACTGGATGTGCTCTATAGACCTTCGGGATGCTTACTATCACATCAAGATGAATAGGCACTCCAGAAGGTTCCTCCCTTCTGGTTAGGAGCCAATTATTATCTGTTCAGGGTACTGCCCTTTGGTCTCACCACAGCCCCTAGGGTGTTCACCAAATGCATGGTAATTGTGGCAGCTCAATTATTAAAGTGAATAATACAAAAATATTTTGAGACAACCTGGCCTTGCTGCTGTATTTTTTCCATGAGATTACTTTTGTTCCGTGCTCTAGAGTTTCATTTTTAGTGGTTGGTGTGGAATTACTTGCATTTTTGTTACTTATTGGATTTCAGAGAGGTTAATGGTGGTTTGAGTAGGTTGGGACACAGCTTGGTTTTGAATGATATGTTCATTCTTCTTTTTATGTACATTTGGGCTGTCATTGTTCCTCCCACCACCATCAAACAAAATATAATGATTGTATTTTCATTTTTTCTTGCTGGCATAGTTGTTGTGGCTATCATTATCAGCAACTAATCTTGGTATTTATTTAACGTATACTTATTTGAACAAATATAGTTCCAGCCATGGATCTTTCAAGTTTAATAACAGGGCTATCAGCTGATAGGGAAGATCTTCGGGCATTTGGGCTTGGATCTTCCTCTCAAGCCAACAATATGATTGATGATGCATCTAATTTGGAATCTGCTTGTATTCTAGCTTTTGAAGGCTTATCTAAACAGCTTCGTACTCTCAGAGCCAACATTTGGCATTCTAAATTGTTCAAGGCATACATTGCCAAAGGTATAACCCCTCGGGGACTGAGAGTACGCATACAACCTCATGTGGGGATGGTGGATTCGGAGCTTAGTGATCAGTGGTCACAGATACAGCAGCAGGCCAGTATGTCCTTTGTGGAAACTCTTTCTAAGTATTATGATCGAGTAATTGACAAGGAAATTGATGTGGTGACCAAAATGGTGAATGACATGAAACCTTATGAAGGTGAACCTTATTTTAACCAACACCTCAATAAAGTAGCCACAGATCTAAATAATTTAGAACAACAGCTTAAAAGCAGAAAAATTAAGACATTTAAGAGGGATCAGGGTGACTACCAGCAGGGTAATCCCTTCTCAAATAATTCCAAACATGTGAGATTCACACCTACATTGTCTAAAACTTCCAAGAAAAAGAGACCATGTTCCATTTTAAGAAAATTTGGTCATGACACTGGTTCCTCAACTGAGGACATCTCTTCCTGTACAGATAATGAGTTACAATCAGTACCAAGTTCACCTTCACCCAAAAGGACTATATTATCTGTCCCTTTAAGCCCAGGTACAAGCGGGGGGGACGCAAACACAGAAGGTATAGACAACATTCAGAGTCTGTTGAAAATGGTCATACAGAATTAGTGGAAAATCAAAGTAAGAATGTTTTAAATCTATCTGATTTTGTACTATCTCCGGCCCATTTATTTATGCTTAATAAAGGCTTGACTTTTATTCCGGGATTTAAGGTGTCTGAGGAATTGTTTGCTCAGGATTTGTTGTCTTTTTGTAGAATTTTGAACTTAAGATTGTTCTTTGGCAATAATGATAATGATGGTATGGATGATAAGTTTATATATCGTAAATCTTCTTTCACTCCACCTATGCATCCTTTGGTACATCAGTTCCAGAATAGCGTTCTCAAAGATCTGCACTTTTCTATTTCTGAGATACAGTATAAATCAAATAATGTAACTCTTGTTGAAAAACAAGCTATTCTGGAACTACAAAATAACAAGAATATTGTCATTATTTCAGCTGACAAAGGTGGAGCTGTGGTTGTGTTGAATTGGAAAGATTATGATCAGGAAGCCAAAAGGCAGTTATCTGATGGTAGATATTATTTTGAAATGCCTATAAATCCTATCCATCGTTTCAAAAAATCAATTGATGAATTTTTGGTTCAGGCCAGGGATGAAGCAATTATAACTAATGACATCATGCACCAATTGATGATTCAGGACCCGGCTAACCAATATATTTATTTTTTGCCAAAAATTCACAAAAATCCTATACATCCACCATGCAGGCCGATTGTATCAGGCAAAGGTTACATTACAGAACCACTATCTCTTTATCTGACCAAACACCTTAAGCCCCTCCTCCATCTTGTTTGGTCTCAATTACAGGACACTACCAACTTCCTGCAAATCATTTCAGAGAGTCAGTTAGAACCGGACTGGTTGATGTGAATACTTGATGTGTGCGCCTTATATACCAATATTCCACATGAATTTGGTTTGGAGGCGCTTACATATTGGTTGGAGGTGGCCAATTTATATGATTCTGATTTCAATTCTTTCTTGGTACAGCTAGCAGGTTGTGTTCTTATTAGTAATGTATTTTTTTATCAAGATACTTGTTACTTACAAACAAAGGGCACAGCAATGGGGGCTTCTTTTGCCCCCATTTATGCTGATTTGTTTATGGCTTTTGTTGAAAAACAGCTTATTTATGACCCTGGCACCAACATTAATTTAGAATACATTGACATTTGGAGACATTTCCTGGACGATTGCTGGATGGTATGGACAGGAGAGGTCAATATGCTACATGAATTCTTAGTTTACCTAAATAGGAACCCTTGGGGATTGCAATTTACGATCCATTATGATCTTAACAGCATTACATTTTTGGATGTAAATATTAATAGATTATCAGATCACACGCTGGGCACTGAAGTGTTCAGAAAATATCCCCAATATAATACCATACTCCATGCGTCTAGTTTTCATCCTCCACATATAGCCCGCAACATCCCCAAATCACAATTTATCAGAACGAAACGAATTTGTTCAGATGATTCTTCATTTCAGAATCATAGGAAGGATCTTACTGGTAGATTTAAAGCTAGGGGTTATGGCATGGGTTATGTGTTGCAGGCAAGTAATTTGGTTAATTCAATTAACAGGGAAGAATTTTTGAAGTACAAGGATCATAATGTTATAACAAAGCAACCTATAAGGTTGGTTACAACATATGCCAGGGACACGGTGAATCTGATTGAAAGTGTTAGGAGACACTGGAATATCTTACAATATGATGAAGATTTATCTCAAATTATTCCCGAAAATTGTTTATTTTCATATCGGAAAGGCAAAAACCTTGTTTCTTGTTTCAATCACTATAAACATGGGTCTATTTATCAACCTTCCCAATACATACAAACTACTATTATGGGTGACCCATTAGTTGATTGCTATCCATGTGGACATTGTATCCACTGTGATAAGGTGATAAAATATAAACAATTCTCCAGTCGCAATAGCCCTTCAGTTTATGATATTAACTTCTTTGCCAACTGTAGTACTGATTGGTTAGTATATCAAGCTACATGTACCTGTGGTTCTTTTTACATTGGTCAGATTTCTCGCCCATTCAGAATAAGAATTTCAGAACACATCAGCAATATTAAAAATAAAAAACTTTCGAATGCACTTTACAAACACCATTTGATACACCCTACTGCTAGGTTTTCATTTTTGATTATTGACATTGTAAAGGGCAATAAATCCAATAAAATTGGATGGCATTCCATTTTAAATAATAAAGAGAAAAAGTGGATTGTGAAACTGGGAGGGTTGTTCCCTCCTGGTTTGAATGAACAATTTTAGATGGACCAATCAGCCTCTAGAAGCATGTATTTATTGTTTAATTCAATTGCATTTTTTCTTATTTGCACTGAGGAAGGCTGTGATATTATTCCGGCCGAAACCGGTCTGCTTATTTATTTTATTAAAGTGATTTCGTACACAGTATGCTGGCTCTGTCTTTACTGGAGCATTGGTCTAGCGCCAAAAAGGATTGGATCAGTTGGACAGGAAAACAAGAAAAATGCTTCACATTTATTAAATGATATATAAAAATCAATATATACCAGAATTATATATTTCTCATTATGAAGGCGGTAGAGGCATCCTCACAATTGATTACAAGTACAGAGCTGCAGTTGTAGGACCACACACATATCTGCTAACTTCATTAGATGCAAACACAGTGAAAGGTTAAAAACATGAAGAGAACAAATCTAAGATGGCTTCCCTGCTTAGATAAGCAGAAGCTTATCAGTATTAAGCAGGAATGGAAATTAAACTGGAAGTAGACAAAAATCAGGCAGCAACTGAATGTGCCAAAAAATTAAAGAATAAAAGGAGAAAGATCAGATGAGAAGGCAAGAAATGTGGAAAAAAAAAACATAAATACAGTTGAAAGTACAGAAAACTCCTGGAACAACCTCATTGTCAACAAGGATCTGACTCTGGAATGGTTAAGGAGAGGTCAATTTAAATAAAAAAATGAAAGGTTAATTTTGGCGGCCCAGGATAGTGGAGTGCGTATATGTTGGTTTACAAAGTCCATTGAATATGTGAGAGAAACAGACAAAAGCAGGTTCTGTAAAACAGAACTGGAAACAGTCACACATCTTGTTGCTGGCTGTGATACAATTACGGCAGAGGGCCCAAGGCATGATAATGTGGCAAGACTGTTGCACTGGAGATTGTGCAAACTTTACAATATTGCAGTAGCTGAGAAGCATTGGAAACATAAACCACAGCACATTATAGAAAACGATGAAAAGGGGTCACACATTACCAACAGTTCAAAAATAGATGTGAGAAAACCAAGTATAGTAGTCCAGGAAAAGAAAACAAAAGTAGCATTGATCATTGCAATTGCTACACCCAGTGATTACAGTGCCTTATGTACAGAGAGACATAAAGTCCTAAAATACCAGGATTTGCAGGCAGAAATTAGGTGAATATGGAATAAGGACACCCACACTGTTCTAATAGTAATAAGAGAAATTGGGTCTCATAAAAATATTTTACAGACCTACTTAGATATGCTACCAATGAGTGTAATGTCGTATGAACTGCACACTGCTGATGCTGTAAAAAGCACTTTTGCTTAACATCAAAGGTTGAAACAATACTAATTTCAGAACATTAATCATACTTTAACTGAGGAATAGGGTCCCTTTCTGCCATGGTATTAGAAACCCAAGAGACATGGAGAAATTAAACTGAGTTACACAGTTTATAGTCATTTAGAAGAAAACTCAATCATGACAATAGAGCAAACAGTTAACAAAATAAAGTTATATGGAACAAAGGATCATTTGTTGTTAAAGTCATAATGGAGAAGTCTAAATGGGGAAGAATCTAAGTATGGTATGGTTAGATTAAAAAAAAATCATTTGAAAGTATCCCACATTCATGGATAAAGGAGATGTATAAGACACATCCTACATTTATCAATTGCATTACAGTGACAATGAAATAGTGGTAAACCACTTTGCAACTAAGCAATTATAAATGACAAATTATTATCCCAGCTATAAGAATTAAAAGTGTAATATTCCAGGGTGACTCTGCCACCACTGTTCTTTTGTCTTATCCTTAGCCCATTAAGCTGTCTACTTAATAGATTAGATCATGGTTGCAATTTGGCTCCCAGAAAACAAGTGTTAAGACTTCTCATCTTTTTTTTGGATGATTTAAAACTGTATAGTTCATCAGATGAGGAGTTGAAACCACAAGTATAAGTGGTAAAAACATTCTCAGATGATATAAGAATGTCATCTGTTTTTGATAGATGTGCAAAAGCAGCATTTAAAGTAGTAAAGCTGCAACATCAAGAAAATATTAGTCTAGGACAGGAAAGGAACTTGAGCAGGAGGGAGTGTGTAAATATTTGGGAATTGAAGGATCAACAATAAAACATGAACAAATGTGAATAAAACTTAGTAAGGAATATTTCAGAAGACTAAAATTGGTACTGAAAACAGCCCCTACATCTAGGAACAAAGTTCAAGCTATAAATCAATTTGCTCTTCCTGTTCTAACTTATAACTTATTGATTGTCTCCAAAAGGTATTGGATCAGTTGGACACGAAAACAAGAAAAAAATGCTTCATGCTTATGTAACACCAAGATTATATATTCTTTGTTGTGAAGGAGGTAGAGACCTCCTCGAAATTGATTACATGCATAGATGGGCAATTGTAGGACTGCATACATATCTGCTAACTTCACCAGATCCAAACATAGTGAAAGTTTTAAAACATGAGTAGAACAAGTCTAAGAGGACTTCCCTGCTTAGTTTACAGAAGCATATCGGTGTCGAGCAGGAAAGAAAATCAAACCAAAACTAGGCAAAAATCAAGCAAAAACTGAATGTGCCAAAAAACAAAAGAAAGAATAGAAGGAGAATATCAGATGAGAAGGCAAGAAGGGATAAATATAGTTGCCAAGTATAGAAAACTCCTGGAACAATTTTATGCCAATCAAGATCTGATGCAGGAATGGTTAAGGGGATGTGAATTTAAACCAAAAGATGAAAAGTTAATATTGGTGGTCCAGGATATTGGACTATGTACAAATTTGTATACAGAGTGCATTGAACACGTGGGAGAAACAGACAAATACAGGTTCTATAAAACAGAATTGGCAACAGTTGCACATCTTGTCCCTGGGTGTGATACGTTAATGGCAGAGGGCCTGTGTACTGAAAGGTATAATCATGTGGCAAGACTGTTGCATTGAGGATTGTGCAAGCATTGCAATATTGTAGTAGCTGAGAAACATTGGAAATATAAGGCATAAAGCATAATAGAGAATGATTAAGTTTATGTCATACGAGATCACCCATTACCAGCAGTTCAGAGAAATAGATGCAAATAAACAAAATACTGCAGTACATGAAAAGAAACCAAACAGCATTCATCAAAATTTCTGCACCCAATGCTTACACTGTCTTATGTACAGAGAGACACAGTTATAAAATACAAGGATTTTCAGTGGGAAATGAGGGCAATGTGAAGGAAGGATACCCAGAAATCATAAAAAAAATATATATATATATGTATTTATATATATATATATATATATATATATATATATATATATATATATATATATATAGTTAACATTTAGATATGCTACCAATGCATGTAACTCCATTTGAATTACAGAAGGAGTCAGTTCTGGGCACAAGGCATGTGCTACGAAGTGCACTTTTTACTAACATCAAAGACTGAAACAGTACTAATTTCATTAACTTTAATCGTACTTTGACTTAGGAATTGGGTCCATTCCCATCATGGTACTAGAAACCCAAAAGACTTGGAGAAATTAAACCAAGAGGTACCTGGAGAAAGAACAGCTTTTTTTTTTTTTAATTTATTTATTTATTGATTGAATTTGTTGACTGGGAAAGTGCAAATGAGCAGAAAGCCACCCCTTTTCAGGGGTGCCCTAGGGGAAAAACCTTTGGAAAATTACAACACTACATAAAGTACATAGTAAACAAAAGTACACAAGTAATCAACAAATATGCAGAATTTAAGCAGTGTCATTAATTAATAGCATGATTTAAAGATCTATGAAATATATTTGGAAATTAGCTTGAGAGAAGGAAGAAATAGAGGGCTACTATTAAGAGGCGAGTGCATGTTTTAGGAGAGGTGGAAGAAAGAAAGAGTAGAGGTAGAGGGAGAGAAAGAGATGTTGGATGAATAACTAAGGATATAGTGCTTGAAAAGAATTGGATAAAGTAAGGGGCAGGACATTAATCGTCTAGTAGTTGTGCATGTATAGAGACAGGTATCTTTTAATTATTCACTTATTTGTGCCTTAAATAACTTGTTTTTTACTGGGTTTATTAGTATGAGAGATGCAGAGTTCCAAATTTTGGCCTGACAATAAGACTACTGAGTCACCAGCTGAGTTGTTAGCTTTTGTAACGGTTAATAATATTTTGTCAGTGTGTTTTAGCTGTGTACTTGGGTTATAAAGTTGAAGAATATGTTTCAGACTAGGGCATGTGCCTAGATAATAGATGAGTTTGTGGGATGTGACTAGTTGGGAAAGTGTAAGGTACTGTCTTCGCTGTAACCACTGAAGCATTTTTAAGGCCAGACAGTGGTGTGTCCTATAATGATGATCAGTGGCAAATTTCACCACCTTATTATAGCACTATTCCAAGAGTGAGAGATGAAATGTTAATCAAGATGGGAGTGATATAAAGTAGTGTAGGGCTGAGAAAGGATTGAGCAATACTTTTTCTGATATCTTCTGTGAGGTATTGTTTGACACTATAGAGTGCATCCATCTTTTGGTCTGTGTTTTTACTGCTGTTTTATGTGATAAACATTTTAAGTTTCCTTACAATTGTGACTCCTAGAAGCTTTGTTTGGCTTACTAGTTCTGTGATGGTGCTCTTAGGGGAAGTGATTTTGAAATTAATTTTGTAGTAAGTTGAATGCTTGCAAGTTTTGTTTTTTAGGTGTTAAGAAGCAGCTATATATCAGACAGCCAGGCCTCTATGGTGGAGAACTCCTGGTTGAGTTGTTTTTAATTTATCTATACTTTTAGCAGAACAAATGATTGTTGAGTCACCCGTGTACTTTACAATAGTGACTTGTTTAGAAGCTAGGCGGAGATTATTAATGAATATATTGAAAAAAAGGACACCTAAAAATGGATCCTTGAGGAACACTCTGTAATGGGAAGGAAAGAGATGTCATTTTGTTACTTTACTGCTTGCTACCTATTTGAGAGGTAGCTGAAGACAAAGATAGTGAAGTGTCACGTATTCCTAGGCAAGCTAGTTTTTGAAGCCATGTCTTCTGGGATACCATGTCAAAAGCATTGGACAAATCTGGGAAAAATACTGAGACTAGGTCCCCAGAGTTTCAATATCGGTTAGCAGATGTTCTAAAACTAAGGAGAGCTGCACATTTACTATGAAAAGGCAGGAAAACCATGCCTGTAGAGGAAAGGAGGCAGTTGTCAGTGAGGAAAAGGAAAAGCTCAGACTGGATACAAATCTGCAGTGGACACTGTGGCTATAGGCCTGAAGTTTGAAAGCTCATTTAAGTTTCCACCTTTATGGAGAGAAAGAAAAAGTAGCATTTTGTTCATGAGGTTTTAAAAATGGCAACTGATAACGAAATCTGCAGAGTTTTGAGAAAAACTCTGCCATTGTAGTTGCTCATTCTCTGACTTCTAGGGTGGCCAGAGTATTGAGGTTGTTCTGACAACAGTACTGGAGACTCCCTGGTGTTCCAGTGCTACCTTTGATGGATGATTTTCTGGCAGAGAAATTAAGAGGTCTGCCACTTACAGAGAAAATGCTTGTACCTAAGTTGAATCTAACTGTGGTAGGAATCGACACCTGATCCTCAGACACCCAAGGCTGTAGCATTTAGAGATCAGGCATACGGCCCTGCATGTCACACACAACAAATAAGTTGCTTAGTAACATCTTTGCCTTTATTTAAAATGTGATGTCATCATTCGTCACTCCTCTTAAGCTTTTTATTTAATGGACTGCTCATAGGGAAAAAAGAGAATAAGAAGGTTTTTACCATATTCTAGTCACATTTCTTTTCAAAGGTTTGATAGTAACTCTAGGGATAAGGATTCCTTTTCATCTGCACCACCATCATGAAGATGATCAGCCAGATTCAATAAAGCCTACACGGTCCCTTTACACAGTGTGCACGTCACACCATTTTGGATTCAGTAAGCAGCTCTACATGGTGTGTAGAGCTGCGTACAGCCACACAAACAAAGTAAACACCATGGCATGCAGGTTACAGCATAAGCTGCTGAATTGTATGCTAATCAACCAATCCAAGATGGAGGAGCTATTCAACAAGCTATAAAGCAATCATGTAGACTCAGTACTGTTTTTTCCTGCGAATTCCAAAACCTATTAGAATACAGTTATGGAATGGAGTCTACATAGAAACAATGTTAGGGGCTGCTATTGCTTTAATTCATGTGTATGTATAACAGGCTGAAGTCTATGCTGCTGATGCTAATAGATCAAGGCCAAGAAGGAAAAGAGTTTTCAGACCTGGGTAACTTATCTCAACCTACATGATATGAAAACTGAAGAGCGCTACAGGGTGGATAGAGACATACTGCAGGAACTCTGCAACCTGTGTCGTCCTCAACTAAGAGCCAGGGCAAACTGAGGGGTACCCATCCCAGTGGAGATGATGGTATGTGTAGCATTTAGAATCATAGCTACAGCTACCTTTCAGAAACCAACAGGAGACATCCTGGGGGTGTCACAGGCATCAGCATCCAGGATCCTCTATCAGTTCTTGCATGCTATGCTCCAACATGCTGGTGCCACATATATTTTCCCTGTATTCCCGAGGACAGGGCCAGAAACATGTAGGAGTCCTACACTGTAGCACACTACCATGAAGTACCGGCTGCCATAGATTGCACACATGTAGAAATTAAGGCACCACTTAGGGAACAGGAAAAGCTCTACATTAATAGAAATGGCTTTTTCTCTTTTACCTGCCAAGTTGTGTGTAATGCCAAGGGAATCATCTTGAAGGTATGTGCTGGCAACCCTGGCAGTTACCACAACTCGTATATCTGGCATACCTTCCAGCTGTATCAGATGCTCACTAGGGGGATATCTCACAGGTTCATTTACTGGGGGATGCAGGTTATGCACTAAAACCATGGCTGATGACACCCATCAGAAATGCACACACACCTGCTAAAGAATGCCATAATGAGGCACACACTCAAACCAGAAATATCATAGAGCATGTGTTTGGGCTGCTGAAGTCGCAGTTCGGGTGTCTACATACATCTCGGGGAGCCCTGCAGTGCAATCCATGGACATGTACTGAAATATTCACAGCATGTGCTATGCTACACACAACATCATGCTGAGAAAACAACTTTAGCAGGATCAACAAGGGGAAAGAGAAGATATCCCACCACCAATGCCAAGGTCACTACAGCCGCACGCAGGTGAGAAGTCAGAGGGGGAAGCAGCAGCTGCTGTGGGTGTAGGCAGGCGATGTAGGTGTGCTCAATATGCCCTCACATTGGCTAAGAGACAATGCATAGCACATTCACCCACCACCTAAGGGCCTAAGACCTTCTTCCTCCACACATACATATGGGAACATTGATGGCAGGCAACTCTCACAACCTTTACCTCCCCATGTATTGGCTGTGTAATGTTTGCATCAGATAGAGTCATCCCTGAACTAAAATTGTTGGGAGCCTAGGCTGACACAAATGGTCGGTGAGTGCCTCTAAGTAAGAAAGAGAAGCAGGCAGACATTTAGATAAAACAGCAAATGGCCAGTGAAAAAAATGAGTTTTAAGTTGCAATGCAAAACCATGTAACTGTAGTTTGTGTCTGTAGGGTTCTTCCAGGTGAAATTGGTGTTTGAGTGTCTGCATGAGCACAGCCAAGCTCTGTGCTAGCACTATGTCTTGGTATATTGGAGAGGTGTGAGCCATGCATGGTAAAGGTGGCAGTTCATCATTGTTATCCCCAACCATGAGAACTATCTCTGCCAGGAATACACTGGCACGTCCACATCCACAGTCAGATGCACTGCTGCTACCTGAACATGACTGATGTCTGCTGGAAGAGCTCCCCTCATGAGTACGCCCAGGACCATGACCCCATGGCCTGCCATGTCTGGGTGTGGACAGCTCACCCACTGACAGAGCAGTGGAAGTACTGCCACTATCTGAGCATGATCAGCCACTGCCATGTTGGCTAACAGCAGATGATGTGGCTCACCTATGCCCATGAGGATGCCAACACCCTTCCAGCAGATGTTCCATCACAGACACCACTTGTTCCAATGTGTCATTCATCCAATCCATTCAATCGGCAACACAGTGGAGGCAGTCACACATGACAGCCTGTGCCACATCTACAACCCTAAGCATTTCTCTGGAGCACCTATGGGAACATGTCTGTGCCTTCATGATGACCCTAAACATATGTTGAGTGGCACAGATGAGACACCTGGATCTGGTGGAGTATGGACAGCAGGCTTCCTCCAAGCATGCCTAGCAACCTTCCTGGATGGTACCTCAGCCACACTTTGGCTACAGGCAGAGTCAACAGGCACTGAAGTCACAGTAACCACACTTTCCTGATCAGTTGTCTTGCCGTCCACTTGTCCAATATCTGTGTACTCACTAGAATGGGTAAGCGTAGGCATACCAGCTATGTCTGATGGAATTTCAGAAGATGGCTGTATGTAAACCTCAGTTCTGCACCCCGTCATTGTGCTTCTGTTTGGCCACCATCATTGTCAGTGTCTGCTGATACTCTGATGTCAGCTGGTAGAAGGCCCACACTTCCACTGTCAGAATCACCTGTGATAATAAGCAACAAACACAGAAAAATTAATACCTAAACTACTATATTCCAATATATACAAACAAAATAACAGTGCGGCCACTATTAGACAGTAGAACAATATACACAACAGCCCTGACATCAACAGTACACACTAAAATATTTCTTTGAATTGCTCATTAGTACCTGACATAAAAATGTTTGGCTTACCATGTGCAGATGATGGTATCCTCTGCATGCCAGATCATTCTGGAAGAAGTTAAGATAAAGGTAAGGACAATATTATCACAATTAACAGTAACACAGGAGGTAATACTTTTCTCACTTTATATGTCCATTAACTATAGTTTCAACAAGAACTTGGATGACAATTCCAACCTAAGCTAATCAATCAGAATGTGTTGTTAACTGTAGTAATCTTCAATCCCCACCCAAAAAATTTCTTGTGAAACAGATGTAACTTATTGATTTAAATTGTTTTACTATACATTATTCAACAACTGAGATACAAAAGCCTACCTGGAAGCTCTTCCTGGGACTTGCTTGCTGTCCCTATAACAATAGCACCAATGTCAAGGACATGCTGTTCTTCACTTTCCTAGGAGCTGTCTGGATCCTTAACAGTGGACAGGAACTCTTCATTTGCTGTTAGTGGTGGCTCTGTAGCAGCCCCCCCCAAACCTATCTGATCACGGCCCACTGCAGCTGCTCTCCTCCATGCAGATGAGATCGTGTTAGTGGCCCTATGGTATACCTAATCATATGTCCTGCTGTGCCACCCACTGCATTAACATCTGTGACAATCTGCTGCCAAATCTGCATTCTGATTGATATATCTCCACATCCCCTCTCAACCAGGTAGGCACCATGTTGCCTAAACGTGTCAACAATAATCTGAGTCTCAGGTCAGTGAAGAGTGTTTTTTGAGGATTGAGAAGCCAGGATGGCATAGTCCTAGGTCTCCTAAAGGACAACAGAAGGATAATACACATAACTATAAAACAGAAAAGGTAGCATTTCAGTATTACCCACTGGAGAAACATAAAACAGTCTAGAGATTTAAAATATGAATGGCAGACTGGATGCAAAAACAGGAGAGTAACAATAGCAGTATATCCTTGTTTGTGCCATAACAGAAATGCAGCTTTGCTTCCCCCAAAAGAACAGGCAAATGACACATTTTGCTAACAAACCATCTTTGAAATGTTAAAAGTACTATCAAATGAAGTGTCCCGGAAACATGCCTACAGATTTAACACAGAACATTCCATTTTAAGGTATTTCCAATCATGCATACATGTTAAATGCCCTGACAAGCATGCCCATGCCATCACAGTACACTTCTAACTAATCCATACAGATAAATGTGTAAATGCCTTTACTAATCAAAATATATATATTAAAGTATTATATGGATTTTTCTTAATTACAATCCACCACATGCAGTATGTAGCTGACAAAATGCAAGCATACCTTTTCAAGTTCAGTAACCCTCTGTGCAGATACACCCTGAAGTAATATCCTCTTTTCTGTGTTCTTCACAAAACCAAGTCTCTTCACCATCAGTTTATGTAGCTACACTGTTGCCTTTTTATGGTATAGCTTCAGAGCTGTCAGCATGGTGAAGATGCAAATCAGGTGTAAAATCATTTCAGTTGCTGAATCCCAAATACTTGGCTTTGTGTATCAGATGCAAACATAGTGCAGACATTCCCTCAGTGTTTGTTTTTAATAGATTGCAACTGTAAATGATTACTGGTTGGGAGAAGGAAAACACAACAGTACTACAGGCTGCCCTACAGCCAGTGGGTGTGTCAGGTTAGACTTACAAAGTTTTATATGTAAATTTGTCAAGTTTGGAAATGTAAGTAAGCAGCACACAGTTCACAGGTTCTTTTCATTAACATCCAATCTCCCCTTCATTTTTTGGCAACTGCATATGATATTATTGCCATTTAATATCCTCACACATTTTAAGGACGATGATATAGAATGGCTTATAACTGCATGTCTCAGATTACTGGTCAGATAAGAAAAGAATGACCTACAAACGCATAGAGGTCAGACAGAGCTGTATGTTTGCAAGCAATAGTCATAACTGGTTGTGTGATCACTTAGTGCACTACATCCAAAGATAATAAATGCACACATAACAGTTGTATGATTTCATATTGCTTTTTTTTCATTTCATCTACTTGTCTCTTTTTTTTTTTTTTTTTTTTTTTTTTTTTTTTTTTTTTGTGGGGTCAGTGTTTGTGCAATGCGCCAATTAGGCAAACATGGAAAACAGAGAAAAATGAAATTCAGGCTGTCAGGTTTGGCTGTGCTCATCTTGTTTATGCAAAATGTAGCATTGCACAACCTCGATGAGTGGACCACCCAGGAAGCAGACAGAACACCTGCAGAGCACCTGCAAATGGGGTGTCTGTGAAAGACCAAATGTCAAAAACAATACATTATTGCAATTTCTGTATTGGGGGGGCCACAATGGTGCAGCAGTTAGCATTGTTGCCTCACAGCAAGAGGTTCTCCGGTTCAATCCTCAGCTGGGGTGCCTTCTGTGCGGAGTCTGCATGTCCTCCCTGTGATCATGTGGGTTTCCTCCGGGTGCTCAGGTTTCCTCCCACATCCCAAACACATGCTGTAGGTGGATTGGACACTCTAAATTGGCCCTAGGTATGAGTGTGTGCGTGTGTGTGCCTTCCATGAAAGGTTGGGCACTGGGCTGGCAACTCGACACTGTAAAACTCTACTGCCAATCATGAGTGGACAGGTGATCTGCTGCGGTGACCCCTAACCAGGAAAGCCGAAGGAAGAAGAAGATTGCAATTTCTGTATTTCATCGTGCAAGTGCACTTAGCAGTATTCCATGGTGGTTAGCAGGGTTCCTCAGCAGCTGCAGCCATCGAACACCTGCAGACAGGGCTCAGACTGACAGTAATTGAAACTGGATCCATTCTGTTAATTCTGTTGGGCACCATGCAAACCCACTAGTGGCCCTGCATGACGAGACCTTAAGAATGATTAGGAAATTAGGAATTTAATGTAACTAGTCCTGTGACAGCCAGTGTAAATGTAGATCTGGAGTAGAGATGGTCATGGGTTCTAGTACAGGGTGTGCAACCTATTTTTAGTATTGCAACAGTGCAGTTTATAGAAATGAACCAAAAAATAGACAAGTGTGGGTTATTTCTGTGTTGTCTGTTCACTCAGAACATTGTACACTTACTGTAGGAAGAAGGTGTGTGGTATGTCTGTGTTTTCTGCTCATTCAGAACAGTGTACACAGTGTAGGAAAAAGAAGGTGTGACTTATGTTTGTGTTGTCTATTCACTCAGAATGGTGTAAACAGTGTAGGAGGAAGAAGGTGTGGGTTATGTCTGTGTTGTCTGTTCATTCAGAACAGTGTACACTTAGTGCTGGAGGAAGAAGGTGTGAGTTATGTCTGTGTTGTCCATTCACTCAGAACATGGTACACTTAGTGGAGGAGGAAGAAGGTGTGAGTTATGTCTGTGTTGTCTGTTCACTCAGAACAATGTACACAGTGTAGGAGGAAGAAGGTGTGAGTTATGTCTGTGTTGTCTGTTCACTAAGAACACTGTACACTTAGTGTAGGAGGAAGAAGGTGTGAGTTATGTCTGTTCACTCTGAACAGTGTACACTTTGTGTAGGAGGAAGAAGGTATGAGTTATGTCTGTATTGTCTGTTCACTCAGAACAGTGTGCAATTAGTGTAGGAGGAAGAAGGAGTGAGTTATGTCTGTGTTGTTTGTTCACTCTCAACATTGTACACTAAGTGTAAAAGGAAGAACATGTGAGTTATGTCCATGTTGTCTCTTCATTGAGAACACTGTACACAGTGTAGGAGTAAGACGGTGTGAGATATATCTGTGTTGTCTGTTTGCTCAAAACTGTGTACACTTAGTGTAGGAGGAAGAAGGTGTGAGTTATATCTGTATTGTCAGCAAGGGAGCCCGCAGGATTTTTTGTAGGGGGGTGCAAACCCAAGCCCTGCCCACACAGTCCCACCCCCTCTGCTGCCCCGCCCACTCAGCCCCACCCCCACCCCTGCCCACACAGCCATTCCAGTGTCCCAATACTTGGCTATTTTTCCCCATTTGTCATAGACACTGTTCAAATCTCTCAGTGTGCATACTGTTTTATGCTTTACTTCTACAATGATTACAGATATTTGAATTTCATTTACAACTTTTATTTCAAATTTATAGCACAAACACTGATAGACATTTACTAAACCTAAACAAAGCAATAGTCTTACAATGAAAAGAGACTTAGCATTAAAACTTCTCTACCTTTGAAACTCACACTCACAGAAACAACACTGAAACCCGCATTCATAGAAAATGCATCTGGCCAGTGGCAGGGTAAGTTTACCTTTTGGCTGTTTTCAAATCATAGACTCCTTGCACACATTTTTAGAACCATGCAAAAGTTATTTGATTCACCTTCCTGACTGTATTAATTATACTATATAATAATTGAATTATATCCCTTGTATAAAACAGCACCACTTCTTAGAGTGTGTTTTAAATTTATAGTTCTGAACATTTTTCCTTTAAGCAATGAAACAAATCATATGAACAAATAATGACAACCTGCCCAATTCAGAACATTTCAACCATAAAGGGCCACTCTACTCAAACTTCTGTCATACAATCCACCAATATCAATCAATATGCAGAATCTTTGCAGAAGTAAAACTCATCTGAATAATTCCACATTAAAGAGATCTGAAACCAGTGAAGAGGTTGTTGCTAGAAAACAACTTTATATTTCAGTGTTTCATCTACAAATTCTCTGCCTGCTGCCTTGAAAAATGGTAAGCTGGTATATTGCAATAGGGAATGGGTAGCAATCTGAAAAACAAGTTAATAGTTATTAGGCATCTCATTGAAAGGAGGACATACACACCCTTAAAATACAAATCTACATGTTGTGGGAGTAGAACCTATAGCCCTCTGTATCAAGATGCAAGTATGCTACCTGCTGTGCTGCTTTAAAAATTCTATACCACAATACTGATACTATTTGCTAAAGAAAACAGTTGCACATTTTAAGCAGGCTTAGCATGAACAGCAGTAAAACTCTCTTCCCTTGAAGCTCACAATTCCTTGAAAATGCACTTGAAAATAAATTCCACCTACTAACTCTAGGGCATTTCACTCTCTTTAACACACACCTCAACCTCTAAGTGCAAGAAATCTGGACAAAGCCTAAAGTAAATAGAAGCAGATTATAAATATTGCTCTCATGAACTTAGAAAATTGCTAGATTAAAAGGATTTATGTTAGTATGCATTTTTCTAAAGGCTATGACGTTTAAAACTCAAATGTCTGTCATTATTTAGCAACTTCAATGCTTTTTAGGAGGAATATGGGGCAAAATCTGGACATTCTCCAAAAACCTGGACAGCTGAGGGGTATGCTTCCTCCTTCCTATACATACATACATACAGACACATATACACACCATACCTCTCAATCTGTTAACACACGGAATCTGGACAAAGCCCTGTTATAATGTTGGGGATAAAGGCCCAAAACTAGGGACACATTAGAAAGTTGCTAGAATAAAAGGATTTAGTATAGAATTCATTTTTCTGAATAATATGAAGTCTGAAACTGAAATGCATGTCATTATTTATTAACAACTATATTCAGATATAGTTGGTTGTCTCAGTACTCACCGTGGCTTGCATTTTCTCCTCTCTTGAAAGGCCCACTCTGCTTAACTTGTGTATGCTTTCCTCAGTCACTTCACCATGGGTTGCAAGGCAGCTTCATCATTAGTGTGTGCACAAAATATAATGCCTTCAATGAGTCTCGCAAGAAATCATATGCAATCATCATGGCACAAAGGTTCTACTGAAGATGCTTCCAATTTTTCTTATACACGAACACAACAGAAGCCAGAAACAGCTGTTATTCCACAGCTAGATGCAGCAGTAGCAAAACAAATTGCAAAGAACCAAAATAAATTGGAACCAGTTGTATCTACCATTATTTACTGTGCAACCCATGACATTCCTCTCTGTGGAAAAGAAGGCTCTGGTGGAAATTTGTGTTACTTGTTAGATTTTCGTATTGAAGCTGGTGACACAATACTGAAAAAGCACAGTGAAACAGCTGCAGGAAATGCTTGGTACACATCCCATAGGGTGCAAAATGAGCTGTTGGCAGAATACAAACATGTACTTCAAAAGGAGATTGTTTGTGCAGCAAACAGGGCAGTTGGATTTAGTGTATTGGCAGATGAAACTGCAAATATCTCAGACATTGAGCAGTTGTCATTGGGCATTTGGTTTGTTGATGATGATTGTATTCGAGAAGAGTTTGCGGTTTTTGTTCCCATTTTTGTGAGAGATGCACAGTCTGTATCAAATGTCATTGTCAGTGAATGCATAAAGTGTGATCTAGACCTGGAAAAATTACTCAGACAGGCTATGACGGCTGCTCCATAATGGCAAGCATCCAGAATGGTGCTCAGGCAAAGATTTGTGAAAAGTATCCAAAAACAGCCTTTATCCACTGCGCGTCTCACAGACTAAACCTTGTAGTCAATGATCTGAATGATGTTCCTGGAATACGTAGTGCTGTTGGTGTTATCAAGAAGATTATTTTTTCCATGATAGTCCAAAACGATGAGCATTGGCACCAAATATACCTTTTCTGTGTGAGACATGATGGACTGAGAAATATAAATCCATTCATGTGTTTAGTCAGAACTTTGAGAAAATATTTGACTGGCTGATCTTCAGAAGAGCACTGCTGGTGAAACCAGACAAAATGCACATATGTTACTCAGCGCTTGCTCTTCGTGCACGTTTCTTATTTTTCTCTTCATTATTGCAAATTACTCATCAGTTCTTGAGCCTGTTGCCCAGATGTTTCAGTCTGTTCAACTTGATATAGTAGAGGCTCAACAACACATCAACAGACTCATTGAAATATTCAAGGAGCACCTCAACCATGCTGAAGAACACTTTAGGAATGACATTCTCAGTAAGGCAAGATCACTAGCAGATAAATTTAGTATTAAGTTAGTGTTGCCAAGGATTTGCAGTCGACACACCGAGCAAACACAGTAGGCGTGGATTTTGAGAGTTATTACAGAACAAGTATTTATATTCCCTATCTTGACTCATTAGTTTCTTCACCGACATCTTGCTTTTCCACCATTATCACTGCTCAGTTCAACTTATTTTATTTGCATCTTAAAATGATGCAAAACCTACAACGTGAAGAATTCTGAAAACAAATTGCCGTCAGTAATGAACTATATCATATTGCTACTATATCTGAATGATAGCTTCTTGTCTGATGCATTGACTTTGAAGTTATAAGACAACCTAAAGAATCCAATGGGCTACTACTACCTTTGTAGTCAATATCTTGCAGATCTTCTGTCAATGATGTTACTGAACAAAAGCAAACAAAAAAAAGTGTCAGGTATGGGATTAAAAAAAAAACATTTTGTGATGTGTTTCAGCTACAGTAATGATTAACATGTGCATCATGCTAACCTGGACAACAACAAAAAATAAATACATAAAACTAGTTGATTTTTGCTTTTGTACATGTTTATGCAAGAAAACTTAATACTGCAGTAAGCACCATTATACCTCTCAAATGAACAGATTTTCGCAGAATGTCCAGATTTTTTGCCTCCTTTTTGTGTTCTTCCTAAAATCTGTACTTTTCTGGCAAATAGCAGAGGATTGAAGTAATTAAATAATGATAAACATTTGAGTTGAAGACTCCACATCCTTCAGAAATTTCATGCTAATGCAAAACCTATTATTCTAGCAACTTAAGTTTGTAAGAGCGATATTTAAAATCTGTCCCTACTTGTTCCCCCATCATTTTAATCTTTATCCAGATTTTTTGCTCTAAGAGGTTGAGACTGATGTATGAATTATGGATAGGAATATATGTTTTATGCACAGTATTCACAGTTTCCCTTAAAATGTCAATGAACCTCACATGAACTTGTTTATATTCTCCTGCTTTGACAATCTGGCTAGTGTTTTTTTTAGTTTTTCCTTTCTTGTCTTATCTTTAGTACATCTTCAACATTATCTCTACTAAACAAACTGTATGAACAATCATATGTTACTACCTACTATACTTTTAATTGTATGTCTAAACCATTATGCTTATGTGAATATCTTATGCAATCCATATATCTGCTATATTTTATAACTGTATAAACCACAATTCTCACGTAAATATTTTATGTATAGTATGTTAGCAATTGTTCTGGAGCTTTTCTCCCTGGGCCTCTGCCGAAAATGGACAGCTTTGTCCAGTCGGACCTCCCCGGTAAACAAATGTAAAATAAATAAAAAAATCTGACCTTTATGTGGATTCAAAAAAAGAAAGAAAAGTACATCATGTAACAGAAACCAAACAATGGCTCTCTGTGAATTTATTATACTATTCTGTAACTGAATGCACATTACGTAATGTTAACTGATAAAACAATTAAATAAAAATACAATATGACAGGGGAAGAAGATTATGCTTTATGATTTGTAAACTGCTCATAACTTGTCACAATCCTTGAAGTGTATAAAACACCTCTTTCTAACCTTTAGAGTCTGGAAAACAGCTTTTCTCGATAAGCAGCAATAAAGACACCAGCATATAATAAAATGCATACACACCAGAACATAACAGTTAAACATACTGTGCATGTCTCTCTGCATATCTGTAAATTAGTAAGCCATGTCTTTTTAAACCTGTAGTAAATGTTATGTTCTCCACGATAACGTTATATATGTAGTTCTTTGCATACTCTCACCTTAGTAAACATCCTGTAGTGACAAGAACACTGTCTCTTTGGGAGTTACTTTGCAATATGCTTAAATCAAAACTACTTGCAGAAGGCAATGTTAATCCATCCTGAATGCGACCAATACAACACTTCATTAAAATATCTATTAATCTACTAAGAAAACAGATTTCTGCCTCAAAGTAAGAAGTAATTAAAAACAGTTAATAACAACAACAACTGCCCCTCTTTGGTCTGACGTCCTGTGATTTGTAATGCTAGCCACTCTCCAAAAAAATATTTGTTTGGGACTTCCTTATCAATTAAGGTAGATCACTAGCAAAAAGCAGCACTCCTTGAAGATGTGACAACAATGCAAACAACACAACTTAATTCTCCTGATAAGTACTGCAAAATATTCTATTTGCCATTTCCTATTTAACCAACTGCATATGGGCAGAAGCTGGAACACAGAGGTGAAGCAATCAGTACCTTTATTTGGCCAAGATGGGTTTTACAATGCACCTACTGGAGCTTCACCTTCAACAGGGTCAGGCAACAACTACTAAATAAACAAAACCCTATGTTTAATAAAATAAACAGATCTAACGTCACCACATTTCATATTTTAAAAGTTTACTATTACAAATACTAACCCATCTCTAAACTTGAGTGCAGCATGGTATTCTAAGAAAATGAAATCTAAAATATATTTATTTAGAAAGAGTAACAAATTATAAAACTTAACCAGCAGCTAATGTCTTGTCACATCAGGAAAAAGTCCAATAAAAAGTGTTCCAAATTTCAAACCAAATTATTTATACGTAGCACAATTGAAGTTACAGAAACTCCCAATCCCACAGTGTCTGAAAACTTTTGAACTTAGGGTGCATACATACTTTAAATAAAAATAATAATAACTACATGTAAACATTCGAAATATGCACAGATAGAAAACAGTAGCACAACTCAATCTGGTGCAGGCTTGTATTTCAGCAGACTGCAAAAAGTTCAGGTGTACATCATAACACTCCAGCTGGAACTAATTGTTAACAATTGTTGTGGCACAGCTCTCTAACAAGGGGTGGACACAGGAGCAGAGCAGAAGTACTACATACTACTACAGAAATAATGGGTGACGTCTGACAGGCCAAAATTAATTCAGACAGCAGTTATACCTTCGGTAAGGCCACCTCCAGGCAGGCAGTAGTGAACATGGATGCAGATGCCACTCTATCCCTAATGGCTGATAGCAGCCCCATAAAGAAAAAGTAAAACTGACAGTATTGTTCTCTCACAACATGCAACAAAAATGTGCAACAGGCAACTAGGACACAACTATGTTCTAGTTTATATTGTTAAAACATATACAAGGCTCCAGAGAGCACCCCTGCATTACCAGGCTTTAATTCATACCACACCTTTTGGCCACCTAACCTGGACCGAAACACTAAAGGTGGAGGTGTGTCCATATTCATTAAGGATATCCACACCTCCAGGCAAGTTGCTCAGCATAATGCATCCGAGATTATCCAAGTGCAGCTAACTTTGGGCAAGACCGCAATCCAAATTGTAGCTTGCTACAGATCCCCCACCATGCCCCAGCATTCCCCCTCCTCATTTCTTGATACACTGGAAAATATTAGGGTACAACATAATACCCTAATAATGGGCGATTTCAACTACCCCACCATTAACTGGGAAAACTACTCATGTACCAACTTATTTTGCTCAACGTTTTCTGGAATTCATAAATTCCAATGCCTTGGATCAACTTATCCACACCCCCACCAGGGGCAGCAATATCCTAGACCTGGTCATTACCAGCATGGGCAACCGGTGTTCCACACCAGAGGTCAGTTCATTATTGGTCAGATCCGACCGCAAGCTAATCACCCTAGACATCCACATCCCACCCCCACCCACCCCCCCCATTAGGTAAACCACCGTAAAAAATTTCTCCAAAGCCAACTTCTCTCTACTTAAGACAGAAGTGGCAAACTTTGTGACACCCATGCAGACAGACAATAGAGGTACGACTGCTGAATCCTACACAAATGCACTTTATAAGCACTTACACGAGTGCATGGATCATGCAATCCCTAACAGAACCAAGATGCTATCCTCCAAAAAAGGAAGCCAATATGGTGGTGCCCTGCCATAAACAAACTCTACAACAGAAGAAAGAAACTGTTACAAAAAAGAGTAAACTCCCTGGTCAGCCTCAGGAAGAAGCTGAGATCCCTCATCAAATCCTCCAAAGCTCATTACAAAAATAAAATCGCCACTGATTCTAAAGACAGCCACAAAGCCATGTAACTTGCCAGAAGCATTGTGTGATGAAAAAGTTCATAATTTACATGCAAGCCAACATGATATGCTTCAAAACTGAAGATTTATTTACTGGAGGGGAATGTTTTACCAGGAATTCTTCATATTCTGGTACATCCTGCTCTTTGCCCAGTCAGTCTCCAAGGAAAGTTCCAATAGCTCTCAGAGGTAGAACTAAGTGAAAGTTGCACTGAATGGAGAGCATGTCTGTGCTTAAGAACCAAATTAAGCTTCCTGAGTAGTGAATACTATAGTTAGTGTGAGGTAGTAGGGAAAGCCTGACAATCACAGCCAGAAATGGGGAACATTTTCTGCTTTGTACAATGGAATCCATTGTTACCGCAATGCCAAATTCAGTGTTTTTTTCTGTACTTGACATACAGCAGGGATTTTACCAAATTAAGCCTGTACAAAGATGTATATTCCTTAGTCATTCATTGAGCTATTTCACCAAAAATTGAAGGATGTGAAGGTGTTGGCAAAGTTACTGCTGATTTATTCGTCTAGGGTGCTTCCAGAGTGGAGCAGAAAAAGAGGTTGATTCAGTTCTAGAACAGGCTGAGACAGTATAACATCAGGCTAAATGGGAACATATATAAAATTGTAGTTATAGATCTAAGATATATGCATTGTTTTCATGCTTTAACCTCAGAAGTCTTGAAATAAACTTAACAAAAATCCAGAGCTCTGTTACAGGTTCCACCAGCAGAGGACAAACACAAGCATAAGAGAAATCTAAGCATACTATCTTTCAAGTTTATTATGACTATATCAGAAATGCTTGGCATTAACAACCTTATTGGAAGAGGCTGTAGCCTAGTGTTGGAAGTTGGAGTAAGAAAAGGGGGTTGAATTGCTCAGTCAACTACCATAGCAGGTGTGTAACCATGTTTTTTTTTTTCAAACTGTACTCCATGGTGCCACACTGCTCTCCCCCACATCATGAATGATGTCCTGTCCCTTGTTGTCGTCTATGTCATCTAACTCTCAATAAGTCACCATAAGGTCACTCAGTATAAAAGCAGTTTACCTGTGGTTGTATTTTGGCTAGCACTCTAGTACTATCTTTCTTCCTGTTTGCATTTTTATAACCCTTCTCCATTCAAATAAGTGTTACATTGAGAAACCCAAATACAGTTGCAAGACAGCCATTCCAACTCCCATCCACACACAAACATAACGGACATTTAATAGTGTTACACTGTGACAAATCTCTGTTCCTCAAGGCAGATGGTTCCATTCAAACAACATTGCTCATATGCAGAGTTGTACTTCTGTTTTGGCTAGTAAGGTCAGCTGTTTGTGCTCTGGTTTTGCTATGTTTACCAAATGATAACATAAACCATTTGTATTAAGTATGCTAAAACTCACAAACTACTCATTTTCTAACTGGACCAAAGTGGGTTATAAAAATTCAAAAATGGTTCGTAGAAACACAGATGCTCCAGATCTGTATGCTTAGGATAACATCCTGAAAAACGGATCAAAGTGGGTTATAATCAGGCAACAAGCTCATGCTCTGTACCCTTACCAGACCCCAAACCACCAGACTAATTCATTCAGAACAGGTACACAGTGCTGGAGGAAGAAAGTATGAGTTGTGTCTGTGTTGTTTGTTTACTCAGAACAGTGTACACAGTGTAGGAGGAAGAAGGTGTGAGTTATGTCTGTGTTGTAAGTCCACTCAGAACAGTGTACACAGTGTAGGAAGAAGGTGTGAGTTATGTTTGTGTTGTTTGTTCACTCTCAACACTGTACACTAAGTGTAAAAGAAGAAGGTGTGAGTTACCTCTGTGTTGTCTGTTCACTGAGAACACTGTACACAGTGTAGGAGGAAGACGGTGTAAAGTATATCTGTGTTGCCTGTTCACTAAAAACAGTGTACACAGTGTAGGAGGAAGACGGTGTGAGTTATATCTGTATTGTCAGTTCACTCAGAGCAGTGTACACTTAGTGTAAGAGGAAGAAGGTGTGAGTTATGTCTGTGTTGTCTGTTCATTCAGAACAGTGTACACAGTGTAGGAGGAAGAAGGTGTGAGTTATGTCTGTGTTGTAAGTCCACTCAGAACAGTGTACACAGTGTAGGAGGGAAAAGGTGTGAGTTTTGTCTGTGTTGTCTGTTCACTTAGAACAGTGTACACTTACTGTAGGAGGAAAAAGGTGTGAGTTATGTCTGTATTGTCTGTTCACTCAGAACAGTGTACACTTAGTGTAGGAAGAAGAAGGTGTGAGTTATGTTTGTGTTGTTTGTTCACTCTCAACACTGTACACTAAGTGTAAAAGAAGAAGGTGTGAGTTACCTCTGTGTTGTCTGTTCACTGAGAACACTGTACACAGTGTAAGAGGAAGACGGTGTAAAGTATATCTGTGTTGTCTGTTCGCTAAACTCAGTGTACACAGTGTAAGAGGAAGAAGGTGTGAGTTATATCTGTATTGCCAGTTCACTCAGAACAGTATAAACTTAGTGTAGGAGGAAGAAGGTGTGAGTTATGTCTGAGATGCCTGTTCACTCAGAACAGCATACACTTAGTGTAGGAGGAAGAAGATGAGAGTTATGTCTGTGTTGTCTGTTCACTCAGAACAGTGTACACTTAGTGTAGGAGGAAGAAGGTGTGAGTTTTGTCTGTGCTGTCAGTTCAGTAAGAACAGTGTACACTTTGTGTATGAGGAAGAAGGTGTCAGTTATGTCTGTGTTGTCTGTTCAGTCAGAACAGTGTAGGAAGAAGAAGATGTGTGTTATATCTGTGGTGTCTGTTCACTCAGAACAGTATACACTTACTATAAAAGGAAGAAGGTGTGAGTTATGTCTGTGGTGTCTGATCAATAAGAACACTGTACACTTAGTGGAGGAGGAAGAAGGTGTGAGTTAAATATGTGTTGTCTTTTCTCTCTGAACAGCGTACACTTTCTGTAGGAGGAAGAAGGTGTGAGTTATGTCTGTATTGTCTGTTCACTCAGAGCAGTGTACACTTAGTGTAGGAGGAAGTAGGTGTGAGTTTTCTCTGTGTTGTCAGTTCAGTAAGAACAGTGTACACTTAGTGTAGGAGGAAGAAAGTGTGAGTTATCTCTGTGTTGTCTGTTCACTCAGAACGGTGGACACTTAATGTACGAGAAAGAAGGTGTGGATTATTTCTGTGTTGTCTGTTCACTCAGAACAGTGTACACTTACTGTAGGATGAAAAGGTGTGAGTTATGTCTGTGTTGTCTTAAGTCATGAAAATGCACTTAATATGTAAAGTATAAATGACTTTTAATAATATTCAATAATATAAGAATACATATAATATATACATTTTTATATTGTTAACTTTTGCATTTTATTTTAAGCTGATTGTTTAAAGTTAAACTAATGTTTTGAGATGACAGTATTTTAAATGTTAATAGAGCTTTAAAATTTATGGTTAAAGCAATTGTTTAATTAGAATTAATTTAGTAACAATGGAGTGGTTTGTGGTATGTGTTTGTATAAAAGTGCACCACTTTTCAACTGTAACTTGTCTGAAGAAGTGCACATATTTTGTGCATGAAAGCGCTAACATTCAAGTAAAAATCAATTTTATAACCTTTACTACCTGGACTGGCGTGATTTGTGATCTCCGTGACATATTCTTTTCTGAGTTTTTTTGTTTGTTTCGTTATTTGTATTTATGGCTGAAGGTAGCGGTGTTTCACAATCGCAGTCGCAGGAGTTATTTGGTTCAACTCCCGCTCCTCGGAGGGCTAACGAAGATGGGAGATCATAGGTTTACCCCGGCTATCACTTCTGTGTCACTGTTATACAGAGGCACAGTATACTAACCTCAAAAAACGCATAGCAAAATTAATTTAAAATGTGTGGCGAAAGCCAAACACACTCCGGCTAGGCTTATAAATGCCCTAGGGCAGATAGCCTAGTATGAACCTATGAACCTATGAACCTATGAGATACCATTGGGTATTTAACGGCCTTAATCCAGCAGCTCATGCAGCGCGTTGAAGATTTAGCAACCAAAGTAAATTCTCAAAGTCCTAACAGCATTTCAGTTGTTCGCCCTAAGACTGGGACAATCTTTCAAAATTTACCAACATCAGTGACCCAGCCGGCGAACAACACATCAACCAGTTTTACAAGCACCGTAGGTCTTAATAATACTTCGCTCAGCAGCATACCACCTGGTCAAGGTAGGGGGCTAAACACTCAAGCTGATGCACAGGTTACTGAATCTAATAATACAGTAACCAATACAACATCTAGCAAAGACCTACCTGTGCTCGAAGAATTTTTCAACATACCAAACGTTAATTTACACATTTCCAATACAACCGGCTCAGTAAGTCAACCGGAATTGAAAGACAATAACATCGTTTGCAACATAGTCAACAATTTGGTGAAATATAAAAAACCTACAAATAGAGATAATGTATTTTCGTGAATGCTTAAGCTTAAATATTGTGCCTAAGGGTTTACGTCAATGGAAATATCCATCAGGCACAACAAAACACTCTGAATTTCATCTTTGTCTCTTAGAATTTTTTAACCAACAAGGTTTAAAGTTTTTGGAACTATTAATAGATGAGTATACCAAACAGATGGCAGTATTAAAAGAAAAACTTTCAGCCATCGATAAAGTTATCAAATCAGATCCAGAGTTCCCCAGATACGAATATGATTATGCTAGAATTTTTTCTAGTATAAGCATTCTTATAAATAAAATAGGTGAAACAAAGAAGAGAAAAATCCATAGAGACAAAACAGCCTATGATAAAGGAACTGCTTATCCAGATCCGCCCACAAGTAAGAACGCGCATGTCACCAATTCTACTAACACTGGGTTTGAAAACGACACGCACCATGCAGCAGCCGATGAACTGGACACTTTTTTAACAACGGGCACTAGCTTAACGTTTTCAAATGAGCAAATTCCACAAGAACCCAGATGCAGCGAGCGCATTAACAATAAAATGAAGCACAATCAACAGGGAAACCAAGATAACAACAAACAGAATAATCAACAGGGTTTTCAGCGTGGTCACTTCAACCCCCAGAAGAAAACTAACTGGAACCGGAAGGGTTACAACAAATCCACGTTCAACAAGCACAAGAGGTAATACAAACACAAGATATAGAACTTCCAATAGTTGTTTTTAGTAGAACTAATGACTTTAAAATATACAACTTTACATCCTTTGAAATATGTTCTAATTTTGTTGAACTCTTGGCAAAAGGTTTCTCTTTCGTTTTACCTTCTAAGTTTGATATTGCTAGAGTTTTATGTGACTTAAAATTATTTACACACAAATTGAACTTAAGGATGTTTTTTGGTGGGCAGGAAGCTAGTTTACCTTCAAAGGAATGTACAGCTAGTGTTTTTAATCCTCCATTGGACAACAATTTGATGATATTTGAGAAGATCACAGACATTCATCTGCGAGGATTATATAATGAAAGTAGAAAAAATAAATCAATGTCTTTAGCACAATTTGATTTGATAACTTTTGTGAAAATACAAGGTATACCTGTCATGAAGCCCGATAGGGGCAGTGGGGCTGTTTTGATGTATGAAAATGATTACATAGAAAAAATGAATGCTTTACTATCTTGCAAGGACTATAAAAAAGTGTCCCTTAATGAATTTAACCAAGCATACCATAGAATAAGAAATTATTTAAGTGATTTATTCATAGAAGGAACCATTTCCATTGATTTATATCATTATTTATCAATGCCAGCACCCCTTACTCCAGTTTTGTTCGGTGTGCCGAAACTACACAAAAACATCCAAGCACCACCATTTAGACCTATAATAGATGGACGGAATTCAATAACTTATCCTAGTGCTAAATGGGTTGATGACAAGTTAAAAACATTCCTTAAATCCGAAAGTCAGATATGCAAAGATTCCTGGCATGTATTAGAGAATTTAAACAAGATTCCCTTTGATGCCAATTACATTTTTTTGACAGCCGATATCAGAGATTTGTACACAGTCATTCCCCAAAACATAGGATTGAACTGGGTTTGTGACTTTTTACTACTAAAAAATTGTCCAGGTAACGAAATAGATCTGATAATTTATCTCTTAGAAATAGTATTAGAAAACAACTATTTCTTGTTTCAAAAAGAGATTTATCTACAACAATCTGGAGTAGCAATGGGCTCCCCATGTGGAGGCAGTTTTGCCAACGCAGTGATGGCTTTTTGGGAGCGCACTCTACTTTTTCCACATGATCTTTTTTCCAAAATCATAGTATGGTATACACGTTACCAGGACGATATTTTTATGATAGTGAATGGTACACAAAAAGAAGCTACACAATTAGTCAAGGAAATGAATTCTTTATCCACTTTTTTGGAATTCACCCATGAGCTTAGTTTGCTTTCCATTAATTTTTTAGATATTAACATTACAAAAGATATACAAAGCAGTACATTCATCACAAAAATATATAGGAAACCATCATACAGTAATTCCTTTTTACATTTCACCAGTTGCCACCCATTCTTTCAAAAGAAAGGGGTAGTTAAAGGACAGTTTGTCCGAGCATCCCGCATGTGTTCAACAGACGAAGTATTCGAAGATGAATGCTGGCAACTGTGTGAAATGTTTTTTAACAGAGGATATCCTAATAGACTAGTTAGTGCAGTTCTTTGGGAAGTTAAAAATAAGAGGAAACTTGGACTAATAAGTCCAGTTTTTAAAGGCACATGTAATAATGTGGCCCAATTACAACACAATATACTCGCAGTTGAAGAAATTAGCGAGAACAATGGTCTTGACACGACCACTTATAACATAAGTTTCCTTACCCAATTTAACACTTATGCATCACAAATTCGAGTGGTTTTGTAGAACAACTGGGAATGTATTATACAAGACAAACAACTCCATTCTATATTAGGGGTTAAACCCCTAATAGTGTATAAAAAAGCATTCTCAATCAAGAATTTATTAGAGTCCCCTTTAAGAACCTTTAAGGTTAACAAAGGCATGTTTAAATGTGACCATTGTAAATACTGTAAATTTATTCAAACAGGTTCCACATTCATTGTTAGGGGCATTAAGTATTGTATTAATGATAAATATACCTGTGACAGTCAAGGGGTGGTTTATCTTGCTAAATGCAAGGATTGTGCTGCATATTATTTTGGAAAGACAGAACATCAATTAAAGACGCGTATTTATGAACATATATATGCTATTACAAAACACAATCCATCAAATGCCTTGGATAAGCACATAATGGAAAACAATTCACATAGTTTCTTATTTAATGTAGTGCAACAAGTCCACAAAAATCCTAGGGGTGGTGCATGGTATTTAAAGTTACAAGAACACTAACTTCTTTGGCAATTAAAAACAAATGCCTATACTTTTCCAGGGATTAATGACACGTGTTCTATAAAATGCTTATTAAACATCAAAGCTTTAGATAGATAAAAATAAGCTTTAAATTATAGTATTTATATTTGTGTTTTTTAGTTCTAAATTTGTGGTTACAAAAAATGTTTTCCATGTTTATGGTTGTTTATCGACAACAATAACACTGATTGATTTTTAAGTCATGAAAATGCACATAATATGTAAAGTATAAATGATTTTTAATAATATTCAATAATATAAGAATACATATAATATATACATTTTTATATTGTTAACTTTTGCATTTTATTTTAAGCTGGTTGTTTAAAGTTAAACTAATGCTTTGAGATGACAGTATTTTAAATGTTAATAGAGCTTAAAAATTTATGGTTAAAGCAATTGTTTAATTAGAATTAATTTAGTAACAATGGGAGTGGTTTGTGGTATGTGTTTGTATAAAAGTGCACCACTTTTAAACTGTAACTTGTTTGAAGAAGTGCACATATTTTGTGCATGAAAGCGCTAACATTCAAGTAAAAATCAATTTTATAACCTTTACTACCTGGACTGGTGTGATTTGAGATCTCCGTGACATATTCTTTTCTGAGTTTTTTCGTTTGTTTCGTTCAGTGTACACTTAGTGTTGGAGGAAGAAGGTGTGAGCTATGTCTGTGTTGTCTGTTCAGTCAGAACGCTGTACACTTAGTGGAGGAGGAAGAAGGTGTGAGTTATGTCTGTGTTGTCTGTTCACTCTAAACAGTGTACGCTTTGTGTAGGAGGAAGAAGGTGTGAGTTATGTCTGTATTGTCTGTTCACTCAGAGCAGTGTACACTTAGTGTAGGAGGAAGAAGGTGTGAGTTATGTCTGTGTTGTCTTTTCACTCAGTAAAGTGTACAATTAGTGTAGGAGGAAGAAAGTGTGAGTTTTGTCTGTGTTGTCAGTTCAGTAAGAACAGTGTACACTTAGTTTAGGAGGAAGAACGTGTGAGTTATGTTTGTGTTGTCTGTTCACTCAGAAAAGTGTACACAGTGTAGGAAGAAGAAGGTGTGAGTTATATCTGTGTTGTCTTTTCACTCAGAACGGTGGACACAATGTACCAGGAAGAAGGTGTGGGTTATGTCTGTGTTGTGTGTTCACTCAGAAAAATGTACACTTACTGTAGGAAGTAAAGGTGTGAGTTATGTGTGTGTTGTCTGTTCATTCAGAACAGTGTACACTTAGTGTAAAAGGAAGAAGGTGTGAGTTATGTCTGTGTTGTCTGTTCACTCAGAATGGTGTAAACTTAGGGTAGGAGGAAGAAGGTGTGGGCTATGTCTGTGTTGTCTTTTCACTCAGTGAAGTGTACACTTAGTGTAGGAGGAAGAAGGTGTGAGTAATGTCTGTGTTGTCTTTTCACTCAGTGAAGTGTACACTTAGTGTAGGAGGAAGAAGGTGTGAGTTCTGTCTGTCTTGTCTGTTCATTCAGAATGCTGTACACTTAGTGGAGGAGGAAGAAGTTGTGAGTTATGCCTGTGTTGTCTGTTCACTCTGAGC
The DNA here is from genome assembly GCF_019279795.1 of Protopterus annectens. Classification (NCBI taxonomy): domain Eukaryota; kingdom Metazoa; phylum Chordata; order Ceratodontiformes; family Protopteridae; genus Protopterus; species Protopterus annectens. The sequence continues at coordinate 458,073,807 of NC_056743.1, forward strand.
AGTGTACGCTTTGTGTAGGAGGAAGAAGGTGTGAGTTATGTCAGAATTGTCTGTTCACTCAGAGCAGTGTACACTTAGTGTAGGAGGAAGAACGTGTGAGTTATGTTTGTGCTGTCTGTTCACTCAGAAAAGTGTACACAGTGTAGGAAGAAGAAGGTGTGAGTTATGTCTGTGTTGTCTTTTCACTCAGAATGGTGTACACTTAATGTATGAGGAAGAAGGTGTGGGTTATGTCTGTGTTGTCTGTTCACTCAGAACAGTGTACACTTACTGTAGGAAGTAAAGGTGTGAGTTATGTTTGTGTTGTCTGTTCATTCAGAAGAATGTAAACTTAGTGGAAAAAGGAAGAAGGTGTGAGTTATGTCTGTGTTGTCTGTTCACTCAGAATGTGGTAAACTTAGGGGAGGAGGAAGAAGGTGTGGGTTATGTCTGTGTTGTCTGTTCATTCAGAACAGTGTACACAGTGTAAAAGGAAAAAGGTGTGAGTTATGTCTGTGTTCTCTGTTCATTCAAAACAGTGTACACAGTGTAGCAGGAAGAAGGTGTGAGTTATGTCTGTGTTGTCTGTTCACTCAGAACACTGTACACTTAGTGGAGGAGGAAGCAGGTGTTATGGCTGTGTTGTCTATTCACTGAGAAAACTGTACACAGTGTAGGAGGAAGACTGTGTACTGAACTGACAACACAGACAAAACTCACACCTTCTTCCTCCTACACTGTGTACACTTTTCTGAGTGAAAAGACAACAAAGATATAACTAACACGTTCTGCCTCCTGCACTAAGTGTACAATGTTCTGAGTGAACAGACAGCACAGACATAACTCACACCTTCTTCCTCCTACATTAAGTGTACAACGTTCTGAGTGAACAGACAATGTAGATATAACTCACACTTTCTTCCTCCTACACTAAGTGTACACTGTTCTGAGTGAACAGAAAACACAGAAATAACTCACACCTTCTTCCTCCTACACTAAATGTACGCTGTTCTGAGTGAACAGCCAACATAGACATGTCACACCTTCATCTTCTTACACTAAGTGTACGCTGTTCTGAGTGAACTGACAATAGAGGTATAACTCACACCTTCTTCCTCCTACACTTAGTGTAGGAGGAAGAAGGTGTTCATTACATCTGTGTTGTCTGTTCATTCAGAACAGTGTATACAGTGCTGGAGGAAGAAGGTGTGAGTTGTGTCTGTGTTGTTTGTTTACTCAGAACAGTGTACACAGTGTAAGAGGAAGAAGGTGTGAGTTATATCTGTATTGTCAGTTCACTCAGAACAGGGTACACTTAGTGTAGGAGGAAGAAGGTGTGAGTTATGTCTGAGTTGCCTGTTCACTCAGAACAGCATATACTTAGTGTAGCAGGAAAAAGGTGAGAGTTATGTCTGTGTTGTCTTTTCACTCAGAACAGTGTACACTTAGTGTAGGAGGAAGAATGTGAGTTTTGTCTGTGCTGTCAGTTCAGTAAGAACAGTGTACACTTAGTGTAGGAGGAAGAAGGTGTCAGTTATGTCTGTGTTGTCTGTTCACTCAGAACAGTATACACTTACTTGTAAAAGGAAGAAGGTGTGAGTTATGTCTGTGCTGTCTGTTCAATAAGAACACTGTACACTTAGTGGAGGAGGAAGAAGGTGTGAGTTATATATGTGTTGTCTGTTCTCTCTGAACAGCATACACTTAGTGTAGAAGGAAGAAGGTGTGAGTTATGTCTGTATTGTCTGTTCACTCAGAGCAGTGTACACTTAGTGTAGGAGGAAGAAGGTGTTAGTTTTCTCTGTGTTGTCAGTTCAGTAAGAACAGCGTACACTTAGTGTAGGAGGAAGAACATGTGAGTTATGTCTGTGTTGTCTGTTCACTTAGAACACTGAACTCTTAGTGTAGGAGGAAGAAAGTGTGAGTTATCTCTCTGTTGTCTGTTCACTCTGAACGGTGGAAACTTAATGTATGAGAAAGAAGGTGTGGATTATTTCTGTGTTGTCTGTTCACTCAGAACAGTGTACACTTACTGTAGGATAAAAAGGTGTGAGTTATGTCTGTGTTGTCTGTTCATTCAGAACAGTGTACACTTAGAGTAAGAGGAAGGTGTGAGTTATGTCTGTGTTGTCTATTCACTCAGAATGGTGTAAACGTAGTGTAGGAGGAAGAAGGTGTGGGTTATATCTGTATTGTCAGTTCACTCTTAACAGTGTAGACTTAGTGCTGGAGTAAGAAGGTGTGAGTTATGTCTGTGTTGTCTGTTCAGTCAGAATGCTGTACATTTAGTGGAGGAGGAAGAAGGTGTGAGTTATGTCTGTGTTGTCTGTTCACTCTGAACAGTGTACGCTTTGTGTAGGAGGAAGAAGGTGTGAGTTATGTCTGTATTGTCTGTTCATTCAGAGCAGTGTACACTTAGTGTAGGAGGAAGAAGGTGTGAGTTATGTCTGTGTTGTCAGTTCAGTAAGAACAGTGTACACTTAGTGTAGGAGGAAGAACGTGTGAGTTATGTCTGTGCTGTGTGTTCACTCAGAACAATGTGCACTTACTGTAGGAAGTAAAGGTGTGAGTTATGTGTGTGGTGTCTGTTCATTCAGAACAGTGTACACTTAGTGTAAAAGGAAGAAGGTGTGAGTTATGTCTGTGTTGTCTGTTCACTCAGAATGGTGTAAACTTAGGGTAGGAGGAAGAAGGTGTGGGTTATGTCTGTGTTGTCTTTTCACTCAGTGAAGTGTACACTTAGTGTAGGAGTAAGAAGGTGTGAGTTATGTCTGTGTTGACTTTTCACTCAGTGAAGTGTACACTTAGTGTAGGAGGAAGAAGGTGTGAGTTTTGTCTGTCTTGTCTGTTCATTCAGAAAGCTGTACACTTAGTGGAGGAGGAAGAAGTTGTGAGTTATGTCTGTGTTGTCTGTTCACTCTGAACAGTGTACGCTTCGTGTAGGAGGAAGAAGGTGTGAGTTATGTCTAAATTGTCTACTCACTCAGAGCAGTGTACACTTAGTGTAGGAGGAAGAACGTGTGAGTTATGTTTTGGCTGTCTGTTCACTCAGAAAAGTGTACACTTAATGTAGGAGGAAGAAGATGGTGTGAGTTATTTCTGTGTTGTCTTTTCACTCAGAATGGTGTACACTTAATGTCCGAGGAAGAAGGTGTGGGTTATGTCTGTGTTGTCTGTTCACTCAGAACAGTGTACACTTACTGTAGGAAGTAAAGGTGTGAGTTATGTTTGTGTTGTCTGTTCATTCAGAAGAGTGTAAACTTAGTGGAAAAAGGAAGAAGGTGTGAGTTATGTCTGTGTTGTCTGTTCACTCAGAATGGTGTAAACTTAGGGTAGGAGGAAGAAGGTGTGGGTTATGTCTGTGTTGTCTGTTCATTCAGAACAGTGTACACTTAGTGTAAAAGGAAAAAGGTGTGAGTTATGTCTCTGTTCTCTGTTCATTCAAAACAGTGTACACAGTGTAGCAGGAAGAAGGTGTGAGTTATGTCTGTGTTGTCTGTTTATTCAGAACAATGTACACTTAGGGGAGGAGGAGGAGGAAGCAGGTGTGAGTTATGGCCGTGTTGTCTATTCACTGAGAAAACTGTACACTGTGTAGGAGGAAGACGGTGTACTGAACTGACAACACAGACAAAACTCACACGTTCTTCCTCCTACACTAAGTGTACACTGTTCTGAGTGAACAGACAACACAGACATAACTCACACCATCTTCCTCCTCCACTAAGTGAACCGTGTTCTGAGTGAACAGACAACACAGACATAACTCACACCTTCTTCCTCCTACACTGTTAACACCATTCTGACTGAATAGACAACACAGACATAAGTCACACCTTCTTCCTCGTACTCTAAGTGTACACTGTTCTGAATGAACAGACAACACAGACATAAGTCACACCTTCTTCCTCGTACTCTAAGTGTACACTGTTCTGAATGAACAGACAACACAGACATAATTTACACCTTTTCTTACTACAGTAACTGTACACTGTTCTGAGTGAACAGACAATACAGAAATAACCCACACCTTCTTCCTCCTACATTAAGTGTACAATGCTCTGAGTGAACAGACAATGCAGACATAACTCACACTTTCTTCCTCCTACACTGTGTACAGTGTTCTGAGTAAACAAACTAAGACATAACACACACATTCTTCCTCCTACACTAACAGCACAGTGTTCTGAGTGAAAAGAAAACACAGACATAACTCACACCTTCTTCCTCCTACACTAAATGTACGCTGTTCTGAGTGAACAGACAACATAGACATAACTCACACCTTCATCCTCTTACACTAAGTGTACGCTGTTCTGAGTGAACAGACAACTCAGACATAACTCACACCTTCTTCCTCCTATACTAAGTGTACACTTTTCTGAGTGAACTGACAATAGAGGTATAACTCACATCTTCTTCCTCCTACACTTAGTGTAGGAGGAAGAAGGTGTGGGTTACGTCTGTGTTGTCTGTTCATTCAGAACAGTGTACACAGTGCTGGAGGAAGAAGATGTGAGTTGTGTCTGTGTTGTTTGTTTACTCAGAGCAGTGTACACAGTGTAGGAGGAAGAATGTGTGAGTTATGTCTGTGTTGTAAGTCCACTCAGAACAGTGCACACTTAGTGTAGGAGGGAAAAGGTGTGAGTTGTGTCTGTGTTGTCTGTTCACTTAGAACAGTGTACACTTACTGTAGGAGGAAAAAGGTGTGAGTTATGTCTGTATTGTCTGTTCACTCAGAACAGTGTACACTTAGTGTAGGAAGAAGAAGGTGTGAGTTATGTTTGTGTTGTTTGTTCACTCTCAACACTGTACACTAAGTGTAAAAGAAGGTGTGAGTTACCACTGTGTTGTCTGTTCACTGAGAACACTGTACACAGTGTAGGAGGAAGACAGTGTAAATTATATCTGTGTTGCCTGTTCAATAAAAACAGTGTACACAGTGTAGGAGGAAGAAGGTGTGAGTTATATCTGTATTGTCAGTTCACTCAGAACAGTGTACACAGTGTAGGAGGAATAAGGTGTGAGTTATGTCTGAGTTGCCTGTTCACTCAGAACAGCATACAGTTAGTGTAGGAGGATGAAGGTGAGAGTTATGTCTGTGTTGTCTGTTCACTCAGAACAGTGTACACTTAGTGTAGGAGAAAGAAGGTGTGAGTTTTGTCTGTGCTGTCAGTTCAGAAAGAACAGTGTCTGTTCATTCAGAACAGTGTACACTTAGTGTAAAACGAAAATGGTGTGAGGTATGTCTGTGTTGTCTGTTCACTCAAAACAGTGTATACAGTGTAGCAGGAAGAAGGTGTGAGTTTTGTCTGTGCTGTCAATTCAGTAAGAGCAGTGTACACTTAGTGTAGGAGGAAGAAGGTGTGTGTTATGTCTGTGTTGTCTGTTCACTCAGAATGGTGTACACTTAATGTACGAGGAAGAAGGTGTGGGTTAGGTCTGTGTTGTCTGTTCACTCAGAACAGTGTACACTTACTGTAGGAAGTAAAGGTGTGAGTTATGTTTGTGTTGTCTGTTCAATCAGAAGAGTGTAAACAGTGGAAAAAGGAAGAAGGTGTGAGTTATGTCTGTGTTATCTGTTCACTCAGAATGGTGAAAACTTAGGGTAGGAGGAAGAAGGTGTGGGTTATGTCTGTGTTTGTTCATTCAGAACAGTGTACACTTAGTGTAAAAGGAAAAAGGTGTGAGTTATGTCTCTGTTCTCTGTTCATTCAAAACAGTGTACACAGTGTAGCAGGAAGAAGGTGTGAGTTATGTCTGTGTTGTCTGTTCACTCAGAACACTGTACACTTAGTGGAGGAGGAAGCAGGTGTGAGTTATGGCCGTGTTGTCTGTTCACTGAGAAAACTGTACACAGTGTAGGAGGAAGACTGTGTACTGAACTGACAACACAGACAAAACTCACACCTTCTTCCTCCTACACTGTGTACACTTTTCTGAGTGAAAATACAACAAAGATATAACTCACATGTTCTTCCTCCTACACTAAGTGTGCACTGTTCTGAGTGAACAGACAGCACAGACATAACTCACACCATCTTCCTCCTCCACTAAGTGAATCGTGTTCTGAGTGAACAGACAACACAGACATAACTCACACCTTCTTCCTGCTACACTGTTTACACCATTCTGAGTGAATAGACAACACAGACATAAGTCACACCTTCTTAGTCATACTCTAAGTGTACACTGTTCTGAATGAACAGACAACACAGACATAACTTACACCTTTTCTTACTACAGTAACTGTACACTGTTCTGAGTGAACAGACAACAGAGAAATAACCCACACCTTCTTCCTCCTACATTAAGTGTACAAGGTTCTGAGTGAACAGACAATGCAGACATAACTCACACTTTCTTCCTCCTACACTAAGTGTACACTGTTCTGAGTGAACAGACAACAAAGACATAACACACACTTTCTTCCTACTATACTAACAGAACAGTGTTCTGAGTGAAAAGAAAACACAGACATAACTCACACCTCCTTCCTCCTACACTAAATGTACGCTGTTCTGAGTGAACAGACAACATAGACATAACTCACACCTTCATCCTCTTACACTAAGTGTACGCTGTTCTGAGTGAACAGACAACTCAGACATAACTCACACCTTCTTCCTCCTACACTTAGTGTAAGAGGAAGAAGGTGTGGGTTACGTCTGTGTTGTCTGTTCATTCAGAACAGTGTACACAGTGCTGGAGGAAGAAGGTGTGAGTTGTGTCTGTGTTGTTTGTTTACTCAGAACAGTGTACACAGTGTAGGAGGAAGAAGGTGTGAGTTCTGTCTGTGTTGTAAGTCCACTCAGAACAGTGTACACTTAGTGTAGGAGGGAGAAGGTGTGAGTTATGTCTGTATTGTCTGTTCACTCAGAACAGTGTACACTTAGTGTAGGAAGAAGAAGGTGTGAGTTATGTTTGTGTTGTTTGTTCACTCTCAACACTGTACACTAAGTGTAAAAGAAGAAGGTGTGAGTTACCTGTGTGTTGTCTGTTCACTGACAACACTGTACACAGTGTAGGAGGAAGACGGTGTAAATTATATCTGTGTTGCCTGTTCACTAAAAACAGTGTACACAGTGTAGGAGGAAGAATGTGTGAGTTATATCTGTATTGTCAGTTCACTCAGAACAGTGTACACTTAGTGTAGGAGGAAGAAGGTGTGAGTTATGTCTGAGTTGCCTGTTCACTGACAACAGCATACAGTTAGTGTAGGAGAAAGAAGGTGATAGTTATGTCTGTGTTGTCTGTTCACTCAGAACAGTGTACACTTAATGTAGGAGAAAGAAGGTGTGAGTTTTGTCTGTGCTGTCAGTTCAGTAAGAACAGTGTCTGTTCATTCAGAACAGTGTACACTTAGTGTAAAAGGAAAATGGTGTGAGTTATGTCTGTGTGGTCTGTTCACTCAAAACAGTGTACACACTGTAGGAGGAAGAAGGTGTGAATTATGTCTTTTTTGTCTGTTCACTCACAAAAGTGTACACTTTGTGTAGGAGGAAGAATGTGTGAGTTTTGTCTGTGCTGTCAGTTCAGTAAGAGCAGTGTACACTTAGTGTAGCAGGAAGAAGGTGTCAGTTATGTCTGTGTTGTCTGTTCAGTCAGAACAGTGTACACTTAGTGTAGGAGGAAGAAGATGTGTGTTATATCTGTGGTGTCTGCTCACTTAGAACAGTATACACTTACTGTAAAAGGAAGAAGGTGTGAGTTATGTCTGTGGTGTCTGTTCAATAAGAACACTGTACACTTAGTGGAGGAGGAAGAAGGTGTGAGTTATATATGTGTTGTCTGTTCTCTCTGAACAGTGTACACTTTGTGTAGGAGGAAGAAGGTGTGAGATATGTCTGTGTTGTCTGTTCACTCTGAACAGTGTACACTTTGTGTAGAAGGAAGAAGGTGTGAGTTATGTCTGTATTGTCTGTTCACTCAGAGCAGTGTACATTTAGTTTAGGAAGAAGAATGTGTGAGTTTTGTCTGTGTTGTCTTTTCACTCAGTAAAGTGTACGCTTAGTGTAGGAAGTAGAAGGTGTGAGTTTTGTCTGTGTTGTCAATTCAGTAAGAACAGTGTACACTCAGTGTAGGAGGAAGAACATGTGAGTTATGTTTGTGTTGTCTGTTCACTCAGAAAAGTGTACACTTAGTATAGGAAGAAGAAGGTGTGAGTTGTGTCTGTGTTATCCTTTCACTCAGAATGGTGTACACTTAATGTACGAGGAAGAAGGTGTGGGTTATGTCTGTGTTGTCTGTTCACTCAAAACAGTGTACACTTACTGTAGGAAGTAAAGGTGTGAGTTATGTTTGTGTTGTCTGTCCATTCAGAAGAGTGTACACAGTGTAAAAGGAAGAAGGTGCGAGTTATGTCTGTGTTGTCTGTTCACTCAGAATGGTGTAAACTTTAGGGTAGGAGGAAGAAGGTGTGGGTTATGTCTGTGTTGTCTGTTCACTCAGAACACTGTACACTTAGTGGAGGAGGAAGCAGGTGTGAGTTATGGCCGTGTTGTCTATTCACTGAGAAAACTGTACACAGTGTAGGAGGAAGACTGTGTACTGAACTGACAACACAGACAAAAGTCACACCTTCTTCCTCCTACACTGTGTACACTTTTCTGAGTGAAAAGACAACACAGATATAAGTGTACACTGTTCTGAGTGAACAGACAACACAGACATAACTCACACCTTCTTCCTCCTCCACTAAGTGAACCGAGTTCTGAGTGAACAGACAACACAGACATAACTCACACCTTCTTCCTCCTCCACTAAGTGTACACTGTTCTGAATGAATAGACAACACAGACATCAATCACACCTTTTCATGCTACAGTAACTGTACACTGTTCTCATTGAACAGACAACACAGAAATAACCCACACCTTTTTCCTCCTACATTAAGTGTAAAATGTTCTGTGTGAACAGACAATGCAGACATAACTCACACTTTCTTCCTCCTACACTAAATGTACGCTGTTCTGAGTGAACAGGCAACATAGACATAACTCACACCTTCATCCTCTTACACTAAGTGTACACTGTTCTGAGTGAACAGACAACTCAGACATAGCTCAAACCTTCTTCCTCCTACACTAAGTGTACACTGTTCTGAGTGAACTGACAATTGAGATACAACTCACACCTTCTTCCTCCCAAACTTAGTGTAGGAGGAAGAAGGTGTGAGTTACGTCTGTGTTCTCTGTTCATTCAGAACAGTGTACACAGTGCTGCAGGAAGAAGGTGTGAGTTGTGCCTGTGTTGTTTGTTTACTCAGAACAGTGTACACAGTGTAGGAGGAAGAAGGTGTGAGTTATGTCTGTGTTGTAAGTCTACTCAGAACAGTGTACACTTAGTGTAGGAGGGAAAAGGTGTGAGTTTTGTCTGTGTTGTCTGTTCACTTAGAACAGTGTACACTTACTGTAGCAGGAAAAAGGTGTGAGTTATGTCTGTATTGTCTGTTCACTCAGAACAGTGTACACTTAGTGTAGGAAGAAGAAGGTGTGAGTTAAGTTTGTGTTGTTTGTTCACTCTCAACACTGTACACTAAGTGTAAAAGTAGAAGGTGTGAGATACCTCTGTGTTGTTTGTTCACTGAGAACACTGTACACAGTGTAAGAGGAAGACGGTGTAAAGTATATTTGTGTTGTCTGTTCACTAAAAGCAGTGATCACAGTGTAGGAGGAAGGAGGTGTGAGTTATATCTGTATTGTCAGTTCACTCAGAACAGTGTACACTTAGTGTAAGAGGAAGAAGGTGTGAGTTATGTCTGAGTTGCCTGTTCACTCAGAACAGCATACACTTAGTGTAGGAGGAAGAAGGTGATAGTTATGTTTTTGTTGTCTGTTCACTCAGAACAGTGTACACTTCTTGTAGGATGAAGAAGGTGTGAATTTTGTCTGTGCTGTCAGTTCAGTAAGAACAGTGTACAATTAGTGTGGGAGGAAGAAGATATGTGTTATATATGTGGTGTCTGTTCACTCAGAACAGTATACACTTACTGTAAAAAGAAAGAAGGTGTGAGTTATGTCTGTGTTGTCTGTTCAATAAGAACACTGTACACTTAGTGGAGGAGGAAGAAGCTGTGAGTTATGTCTGTGTTGCTTTTAACTCCGTAAAGTGTACACAGTGTAGGAGGAAGAAGGTGTGAGTTTTGTCTGTGTTGTCAGTTCAGTAAGAACAGTGTACACTTAGTGTAGGAGGAAGAACGTGTGAGTTATGTTTGTGTTGTCTGTTCACTCAGAAAAGTGTACACAGTGTAGGAAGAAGAAGGTGCGAGTTATGTCTGTGTTCTCTTTTCACTCAGAATGGTGCACACTTAATGTAAGAGAAGGAAGGTGTGGTTTATGTCTGTGTTGTCTGTTCACTCAGAACAGTGTACACTTACTGTAGGAAGTAAAGGTTTGCGTTATGTCTGTGTTGTCTGTTCATTCAGAAGAGTGTACACAGTGTAAAAGGAAGAAGGTGTGAGTTATGTCTGTGTTGTCTGTTCACTCAGAATGGTGTAAACTTAGGGTAGGAGGAAGAAGCTCTGGGTTATGTCTGTGTTGTCTGTTCACTCAAAACAGTGTGCACAGTGTAGCAGGAAGAAGGTGTGAATTATGTCTGTGTTGTCTGTTTACTCAGAACACTGTACCCTTAGTGGAGGAGGAAGCAGGTGTGAGTTATGGCCGTGTTGTCTATTCACTGAGAAAACTGTACACAGTGTAGGAGGAAGACTGTGTACTGAACTGACAACACAGACAAAACTCATACCTTCTTCCTCCTTCACTGTGTACACTTTTCTGAGTGAAAAGACAACACAGACATAACTCACACCTGTTCTTACTACAGTAGCTGTACACTGTTCTGAGTGAATAGACAACACAGAAATAACCAATACCTTCTTCCTCCTACATTAAGTGTACAACGTTCTGAGTGAATAGACAACACATAACTCACACCTTCTTCCTCCTACACTAAATGTACGCTGTTCTGAGTGAACAGACAACATAGACATAACTCACACCTTCATCCTCTTACACTAAGTATACGCTCTTCTGAGTGAACAGACAACTCAGACATAACTCAGACCTTCTTCCTCCTACACTAAGTGTACACTGTTCTGAGTGAATTGACAATAGAGGTATAACTCACACCTTCTTCCTCCTACACTTAGTGTAGGAGGAAGAAGGTGTGGGTTACGTTTGTGTTGTCTGTTCATTCAGAACAGTGTACACAGTGCTGGAGGAAGAAGGTGTGAGTTGTGTCTGTGTTTTTTGTTTACTCATAACAGTGTACACAGTGTAGGAGGAAGAAGGTGTGAGTTCTGTCTGTGTTGTAAGTCCACTAAGAACAGTGTACACTTAGTGTAGGAGGGAAAAGGTGTGAGTTTTGTCTGTGATGTCTGTTTACTTAGAACAGTGTACACTTACTGTAGGAGGAAAAAGGTGTGAGTTATTTCTGTATTGTCTGTTCACTCAGAACAGTGTACACTTAGTGTAGGAAGAAGAAGGTGTGAGTTATGTTTGTGTTGTTTGTTCACTCTCAACACTGTACACTAAGTGTAAAAGAAGACAGTGTGAGTTACCTCTGTGTTGTCTGTTCACTGAGAGCACTGTACACAGTGTAGGAGGAAGGCGGTGTAAATTATATCAGTGTTGCCTGTTCACTAAAAACAGTGTACACAGTGTAGGAGGAAGAAGGTGTGAGTTATATCTGTATTGTCAGTTCACTCAGAACAGTGTACACTTAGTGTAGGAGGAAGAAGGTGGGAGTTATGTCTGAGTTGCCTGTTCACTGAGAACAGCATACAGTTAGTGTTGGAGGAAGAAGGTGAGAGTTATGTCTGTGTTGTCTGTTCACTCAGAACAGTGTACACTTAGTGTAGGAGAAAGAAGTTGTGAGTTTTGTCTGTGCTGTCAGTTCAGTAAGAACAGTGTATGTTCATTCAGAACAATGTACACTTAGTGTAAAAGGAAAATGATGTGAGTTATGTCTGTGTTGTCTGTTCACTCAAAACAGTGTACACAGTGTAGCAGGAAGAAGGTGTGAGTTGTGTCTGAGTTGCCTGTTCACTCAGAACAGCATACACTTAGTGTGGGAGGAAGAAGGTGAGAGTTATGTCTGTGTTGTCTGTTCACTCAGAACAGTGTACACTTAGTGTAGGAGGAAGAAGGTGTGAGTTTTGTCTATGCTGTCAGTTCAGTAAGAGCAGTGTACACTTAGTGTAGGAGGAAGAAGGTGTCAGTTATGACTGTGTTGTCTGTTCAGTGAGAACAGTGTACACTTAGTGTAGGAGGAAGAAGATGTGTGTTATATCTGTGGTGTCTGTTCACTCAGAACAGTATACACTTACTGTAAAAGGAAGAAGGTGTGAGTTATGTCTGTGGTGTCTGTTCAATAAGAACACAGTACACTTAGTGGAGGAGGAAGATGTGAGTTATATATGTGTTGTCTGTTCTCTCTGAACAGTGTACACTTTGTGTAGGAGGAAGAAGGTGTGAGTTATATTTGTGTTGTCTGTTCACTCTGAACAGTGTACACTTTGTGTAGAAGGAAGAAGGTGTGAGTTATGTCTGTATTGTCGGTTCACTCAGAACAGTGTACACTTAGTGTAGGAGGAAGAATGTGTGAGTTAAGTCTGTGTTGTGTTTTCACTCAGTAAAGTGTACACTTAGTGTAGGAAGAAGAAGGTGTGAGTTTTGTCTGTGTTGTCAGTTCAGTAAGAACAGTGTACACTCAGTGTAGGAGGAAGAACGTGTGAGTTATGTTTGTGTTGTCTGTTCACTCAGAAAAGTGTACACTTAGTATAGGAAGAAGAAGGTGTGAGTTATGTCTGTATTGTCTTTTCACTCAGAATGGTGTACACTTAATGTATGAGGAAGAAGGTGTGGGTTATGTCTGTGTTGTCTGTTCACTCAGAACAGTGTACACACTGTAGGAAGTAAAGGTGCGAGTTATGTTTCTGTTGTTTGTTCATTTAGAAGAGTGTACACAGTGTAAAAGGAAGAATGTGCGAGTTATGTCTGTGTTGTCTGTTCACTCAGAATGGTGTAAACCTAGGGTAGGAGGAAGAAGGTGTGGGTTATGTCTGTGTTGTCTGTTCACACAGAACACTGTACACTTAGTGGAAGAGGAAGCAGGTGTGAGTTATGGCCATGTTGTCTATTCACTGAGAAAACTGTACACAGTGTAGGAGGAAGACTGTGTACTGATCTGACAACACAGACAAAACTCACACCTTCTTCCTCCTACACTGTGTACACTTTTCTGAGTGAAAAGACAACACAGATATAACTCACACGTTTTTCCTCCTACACTAAGTGTACACTGTTCTGAGTGAACAGACAACACAGACATAACTCACACCTTCTTCCTCCTCCACTAAGTGAACCATGTTCTGAGTGAACAGACAACACAGACATAACTCACACCTTCTACCTCCTACATTAAGTGCTCCATCTGTTGTGCTGCCTGTTCACTCAGAACACGGTACACTTAGTGTAGAAGGAAAAAGGTGTGAGTTATGTCTGTGTTGTCTGTTCACTCAGAACGCTGTACACAGTGTAGGAGGAAGAAAGTGTTAGATATGTCTTTGGTGTCTGTTCACGCAGACCAGTGTACACAATGAAGGTGGAAGAAAGTGTAAGTTATGTCTGTGTTCTCTGTTCACTCAGAACAGTGTACACTTAGTGCAGGAGGAAGAAGGTCTGGGTTATGTCTGTGTTATCTGTTCTCTCAAAACAGTATACACTTAGTATACGAGGAAGAAGGTGTGAATTATATCTGTGTTGTCTGTTGACTCACAACAGTGTACACAGTGTAGGAGGAAAAATGTCTGAGTTATGTCCGTGTTGTCTGTTCACTCAGAAGAGTGTACACAGTGTAGGAGGAAGAAGGTCTGAGTTATGTCTGTGTTTTCTGTTCACTCAGAACACTGTGCACTTAGTGTAGGAAGAATAAGGTTTGAGTTATATATGTGTTGTCAGTTCACTCAGAACAGTGTACGCAGTGTAGGAGGAAGACGGATGGAGTAATGTCTGTGTTGTCTGTCTCTCAGAGCAGTGTACACTTAGTGTAGGAGGAAGAAGGTGTGACTTAAGTCTGTTGTCTGTTAACTCAGAATGGTGTACACTTCGTGTAGGAGGAAGAAATGTGAGTTATGTCATTTTTGTCTGTTTACTCAGAACAGTGTAAACTTAGTGCAGGAGGAAGAAGGTGTGAGTTTTTTCTGTGTTTTCTGTTCAGTCAGAGCAGTTTACACTTAGCGTATGAGGAAGAAGGTGTGAGTTATGTCTGTGTTGTCTTTTCAGTCAGAGCGGTGCACACTTAGTGAAGGGGGAAGAAGTTGTGAGTTATGTCTTTGTTTTTCACTCAGAACAGTGTAGACAATGTAGGATGAATAAGGTGTGAGTTATGTGTGTCTGTTCACTCAGAATGGTATACACAATGTAGGAGGAAGAAAGTGTGGGATATGTGTGTGTTGTCTGTTCATTCAGAACAGTGTACACTTACTGTAGGATGAAGAAGTTTTCAGTTATGTCTGTCTTGTCTGTTCACTCAGAACACTGTACATTTAGTGTACGAAGAAGAACGTGTGAGTTATGTCTGTGTTGTCTTTTCACTCAGAACAGTGTACACAGTGTAGGAGGAAGACGGCGTAAGTTATGTCTGTGCTGCTTGTTCACTCAGAACACTGTAAACTTACTGTAAGAGGAAGAAGGTGTGAGTTATGTCTGTGTTGTCTGTTCACTCAGAACACTGTACATTTAGTGTACGAAGAAGAAGGTGTGGGTTATGCCTATGTTGTCTGTTCACTCAGAACAGTGTACACTTACTGTAGGAGAAAGAAGGTGTGAGTTACGTCTGTGTTGCCTGTTCACTCAGAACACTGTACACTTAGTGTAGGAGGACGAAGGTGTGAGTTATGTCTGTGTTGTATGTTCACTCATAACAGTGTACACGGTGTAGGAGGAAGAAGGTGTGAGTTATGTCTGTGTTGTCTGTTCACTCATAACAGTGTACACAGTGGAGGAGGAAGAAGTTGTGTGTTATGTCTGTGTTGTGTGTTCACTCAAAACACTGTACACTTAGTGGAGGAGGAAGAAGTCGTGAGTTATGTCTGTGTTGTGAGTTCATTCAGAACTGTGTACACAGTGTAGGAGGAAAAAGGTGTGAGTTATGTCTGTGTTGTCTTTTCACACAGAGTGGTGTGCACCTAGTGAAGGAGGAAGAAGGTGTGAGTTATTTCTGTGTTGTCTGTTTATTCAAAACATTGTACACTTAGTGTAGGAGGAAGAAGGTTTCAGTTATGTCTGTGTTGTCTGTTCACTTAGAGCACTGTATATTTAGTGTACAAGGGAAAAGCTGTGAGTTATGTCTGTGTTGTTGTTTCACTCAGAACAGTGTACACTTAGTGTAGGAGGAAGAAGGTGTGATTTATGTCTGTGCTGTCTGTTCACTCAGAATGGTGTAAACAGTGTAGGAGGAAGAAGGTGTGAGTTATGTCTGTGTTGTCTGTTCACTCCGATCAGTGTACACTTAGTGCAGGAGGAAGAAGATGTGGGTTATGTCTGTGTTGTCTTTTCACTCAAAACAGTGTACACGTAGTATAAGAGGAAGAAGGTGTGAATTATATCTGTGTTGTCTGTTCAGTCAGAACAGTGTACACTTAGTGTAGGAGGAAGAAGATGTGTGTTATATCTGTGGTGTCTGTTCACTCAAAACCGTATACACTTACTGTAAAAGGAAGAAGGTGTGAGTTTTGTCTGTGGTGTCTGTTCAATAAAAACACTGTACACTTAGTGGAGGAGGAAGAAGGTGTGAGTTATGTCCATGTTGTCTGTTCACTCAGAACAATGTAGGAGGAAGAAGGTGTGATTTATGTCTGTGCTGCTTGTTCACTCAGAATGCTGTAAACTTACTGTAAGAGAAAGAAGGTGTGAGTTATGTCTGTGTTGTCTGTTCACTCAGAACACTGTACATTTAGTGTACGAAGAAGAAGGTGTGGGTTATGCCTATGTTGTCTGTTCACTCAGAACAGTGTACACAGTGTAGGAGTAAGATGGTGTGTTATATATGTGTTGTCTGTTCGCTCAGAACAGTGTACACTTACTGTAGGAGAAAGAAGGTGTGAGTTATGTCTGTGTTCTCTTTTCACTCAGAATGGTGCACACTTAATGTAAGAGAAGGAAGGTGTGGTTTATGTCTGTGTTGTCTGTTCACTCAGAACAGTGTACACTTACTGTAGGAAGTAAAGGTTTGCGTTATGTCTGTGTTGTCTGTTCATTCAGAAGAGTGTACACAGTGTAAAAGGAAGAAGGTGTGAGTTATGTCTGTGTTGTCTGTTCACTCAGAATGGTGTAAACTTAGGGTAGGAGGAAGAAGCTCTGGGTTATGTCTGTGTTGTCTGTTCACTCAAAACAGTGTGCACAGTGTAGCAGGAAGAAGGTGTAAATTATGTCTGTGTTGTCTGTTTACTCAGAACACTGTACCCTTAGTGGAGGAGGAAGCAGGTGTGAGTTATGGCCGTGTTGTCTATTCACTGAGAAAACTGTACACAGTGTAGGAGGAAGACTGTGTACTGAACTGACAACACAGACAAAACTCACACCTTCTTCCTCCTTCACTGTGTACACTTTTCTGAGTGAAAAGACAACACAGACATAACTCACACCTGTTCTTACTACAGTAGCTGTACACTGTTCTGAGTGAATAGACAACACAGAAATAACCAATACCTTCTTCCTCCTACATTAAGTGTACAACGTTCTGAGTGAATAGACAACACAGACATAACTCACACCTTCTTCCTCCTACACTAAATGTACGCTGTTCTGAGTGAACAGACAACATAGACATAACTCACATCTTCATCCTCTTACACTAAGTATACGCTCTTCTGAGTGAACAGACAACTCAGACATAACTCAGACCTTCTTCCTCCTACACTAAGTGTACACTGTTCTGAGTGAATTGACAATAGAGGTATAACTCACACCTTCTTCCTCCTACACTTAGTGTAGGAGGAAGAAGGTGTGGGTTACGTTTGTGTTGTCTGTTCATTCAGAACAGTGTACACAGTGCTGGAGGAAGAAGGTGTGAGTTGTGTCTGTGTTTTTTGTTTACTCATAACAGTGTACACAGTGTAGGAGGAAGAAGGTGTGAGTTCTGTCTGTGTTGTAAGTCCACTAAGAACAGTGTATACTTAGTGTAGGAGGGAAAAGGTGTGAGTTTTGTCTGTGATGTCTGTTCACTTAGAACAGTGTACACTTACTGTAGGAGGAAAAAGGTGTGAGTTATTTCTGTATTGTCTGTTCACTCAGAACAGTGTACACTTAGTGTAGGAAGAAGAAGGTGTGAGTTATGTTTGTGTTGTTTGTTCACTCTCAACACTGTACACTAAGTGTAAAAAAAGACAGTGTGAGTTACCTCTGTGTTGTCTGTTCACTGAGAGCACTGTACACAGTGTAGGAGGAAGGCGGTGTAAATTATATCGGTGTTGCCTGTTCACTAAAAACAGTGTACACAGTGTAGGAGGAAGAAGGTGTGAGTTATATCTGTATTGTCGGTTCACTCAGAACAGTGTACACTTAGTGTAGGAGGAAGAAGGTGGGAGTTATGCCTGAGTTGCCTGTTCACTGAGAACAGCATATAGTTAGTGTTGGAGGAAGAAGGTGAGAGTTATGTCTGTGTTGTCTGTTCACTCAGAACAGTGTACACTTAGTGTAGGAGAAAGAAGTTGTGAGTTTTGTCTGTGCTGTCAGTTCAGTAAGAACAGTGTCTGTTCATTCAGAACATTGTACACTTAGTGTAAAAGGAAAATTATGTGAGTTATGTCTGTGTTGTCTGCTCACTCAAAACAGTGTACACAGTGTAGCAGGAAGAAGGTGTGAGTTGTGTCTGAGTTGCCTGTTCACTCAGAACAGCATACACTTAGTGTGGGAGGAAGAAGGTGAGAGTTATGTCTGTGTTGTCTGTTCACTCAGAACAGTGTACACTTAGTGTAGGAGGAAGAAGGTGTGAGTTTTGTCTATGCTGTCAGTTCAGTAAGAGCAGTGTACACTTAGTGTAGGAGGAAGAAGGTGTCAGTTATGTCTGTGTTGTCTGTTCAGTGAGAACAGTGTACACTTAGTGTAGGAGGAAGAAGATGTGTGTTATATCTGTGGTGTCTGCCCACTCAGAACAGTATACACTTACTGTAAAAGGAAGAAGGTGTGAGTTATGTCTGTGGTTTCTGTTCAATAAGAACACAGTACACTTAGTGGAGGAGGAAGATGTGAGTTACATATGTGTTGTCTGTTCTCTCTGAACAATGTACACTTTGTGTAGGAGGAAGAAGGTGTGAGTTATATTTGTGTTGTCTGTTCACTCTGAACAGTGTACACTTTGTGTAGAAGGAAGAAGGTGTGAGTTATGTCTGTATTGTCGGTTCACTCAGAACAGTGTAAACTTAGTGTAGGAGGAAGAATGTGTGAGTTAAGTCTGTGTTGTGTTTTCACTCAGTAAAGTGTACACTTAGTGTAGGAAGAAGAAGGTGTGAGTTTTGTCTGTGTTGTCAGTTCAGTAAGAACAGTGTACACTCAGTGTAGGAGGAAGAACGTGTGAGTTATGTTTGTGTTGTCTGTTCACTCAGAAAAGTGTACACTTAGTATAGGAAGAAGAAGGTGTGAGTTATGTCTGTATTGTCTTTTCACTCAGAATGGTGTACACTTAATGTATGAGGAAGAAGGTGTGGGTTATGTCTGTGTAGTCTGTTCACTCAGAACAGTGTACACACTGTAGGAAGTAAAGGTGCGAGTTATGTTTCTGTTGTCTGTTCATTCAGAAGAGTGTACACAGTGTAAAAGGAAGAATGTGCGAGTTATGTCTGTGTTGTCTGTTCACTCAGAATGGTGTAAACCTAGGGTAGGAGGAAGAAGGTGTGGGTTATGTCTGTGTTGTCTGTTCACTCAGAACACTGTACACTTAGTGGAAGAGGAAGCAGGTGTGAGTTATGGCCATGTTGTCTATTCACTGAGAAAACTGTACACAGTGTAGGAGGAAGACTGTGTACTGATCTGACAACACAGACAAAACTCACACCTTCTTCCTCCAACACTGTGCACACTTTTCTGAGTGAAAAGACAACACAGATATAACTCACAAGTTCTTCCTCCTGCATAAAGTGTCCCATGTTCTGAGTGAACAGACAACACAGACATAACTTCTTCACCACCTGAACCTACATTAAGTGCTCCATCTGTTGTGCTGTCTGTTCACTCAGAACACTGTACACTTAGTGTAGAAGGAAAAAGGTGTGAGTTATGTCTGTGTTATCTGTTCACTCAGAATGCTGTACACAGTGTAGGAGGAAGAAAGTGTTAGATATGTCTTTGGTGTCTGTTCACGCAGAGCAGTGTACACAATGAAGGTGGAAGAAAGTGTAAGTTGCGTCTGTGTTTTCTCTTCACTCAGAACAGTGTACACTTAGTGTAGGATGAAGAAGGTGGGAGTTATGTCTGTGTTGTCTGTTCACTCAGATAAGTGTACACTTAGTGCAGAGGAAGAAGGTGCGGGTTATGTCTGTGTTGTCTGTTCTCTCAAAACAGTATACACTTAGTATACGAGGAAGAAGGTGTGAACTATATCTGTGTTGTCTGTTGACTCACAACAGTGTACACAGTGTAGGAGGAAAAATGTCTGAGTTATGTCCGTGTTGTCTGTTCACTCAGAAGAGTGTACACAGTGTAGGAAGAAGAAGGTGTGAGTTATGTCTGTGTTTTCTGTTCACTCAGAATACTGTGCACTTAGTGTAGGAAGAAGGATTGAGTTATATATGTGTTGTCAGTTCTCTCAGGACAGTGTACGCAGTGTAGGAGGAAGACGGATGGAGTAATGTCTGTGTTGTCTGTCACTCAGAGCAGTGTACACTTAGTGTAGGAGGAAGAAGATGTGACTTATGTCTCTGTTGTCTGTTAACTCAGAATGGTGTACACCGTGTAGGAGGAAGAAATGTGAGTTATATCAGTTTTGTCTGTTTACTCAGAACACTGTAAACTTAGTGTAGGAGGAAGAAGGTGTGAGTTTTTTCTGTGTTTTCTGTTCACTCAGAGCAATTTACACTTAGTGTAGGAGGAAGAAGGTGTGAGTTATGTCTGTGTTGTCTGTTCACTCAGAGCGGTGCACGCTTAGTGAGGGGGGAAGAAGTTGTGAGTTATGTCTTTGTTTTTCACTCAGAACAGTGTAGACAATGTAGGATGAATAAGGTGTGAGTTATGTGTGTCTGTTCACTCAGAATGGTATACACAATGTAGGAGGAAGAAGGTGTGGGTTATGTGTGTGTTGTCTGTTCATTCAGAACAGTGTACACTTACTGTAGGATGAAGACGTTTTCAGTTATGTCTGTCTTGTCTGTTCACTCAGAGCACTGTACATTTAGTGTACGAAGAAGAAGGTGTGAGTTATGTCTGTGTTGTCTTTTCACTCAGAACAGTGTACACAGTGTAGGAGGAAGAAGGTGTGAGTTATGTCTGTGCTGCTTGTTCACTCAGAACACTGTAAACTTACTGTAAGAGGAAGAAGGTGTGAGTTATGTCTGTGTTGTCTGTTCACTCAGAACATTCTACATTTAGTGTACAAAGAAGAAGATGTGGGTTATGCCTATGTTGTCTGTTCACTCAGAACAGTGTACACAGTGTAGGAGGAAGATGGTGTGTTATATATGTGTTGTCTGTTCACTCAGAACAGTGTACACTTACTGTAGGAGAAAGAAGGTGTGAGTTACGTCTGTGTTGCCTGTTCACTCAGAACACTGTACACTTAGTGTAGGAGGACGAAGGTGTGAGTTATGTCTGTGTTGTATGTTCACTCATAACAGTGTACACGGTGTAGGAGGAAGAAGGTGTGAGTTATGTCTGTGTTGTCTGTTCACTCATAACAGTGTACACAGTGGAGGAGGAAGAAGTTGTGTGTTATGTCTGTGTTGTGTGTTCACTCAAAACACTGTGCACTTAGTGGAGGAGGAAGAAGTCGTGAGTTATGTCTGTGTTGTGAGTTCATTCAGAACTGTGTACACAGTGTAGGAGGAAAAAGGTGTGAGTTATGTCTGTGTTGTCTTTTCACACAGAGTGGTGTGCACCTAGTGAAGGAGGAAGAAGGTGTGAGTTATTTCTGTGTTGTCTGTTTATTCAAAACATTGTACACTTAGTGTAGGAGGAAGAAGGTTACAGTTATGTCTGTGTTGTCTGTTCACTTAGAGCACTGTATATTTAGTGTACAAGGGAAAAGCTGTGAGTTATGTCTGTGTTGTTGTTTCACTCAGAACAGTGTACACTTAGTGTAGGAGGAAGAAGGTGTGATTTATGTCTGTGCTGTCTGTTCACTCAGAATGGTGTAAACAGTGTAGGAGGAAGAAGGTGTGAGTTATGTCTGTGTTGTCTGTTCACTCCGATCAGTGTACACTTAGTGCAGGAGGAAGAAGATGTGGGTTATGTCTGTGTTGTCTTTTCACTCAAAACAGTGTACATGTAGTATAAGAGGAAGAAGGTGTGAATTATATCTGTGTTGTCTGTTCAGTCAGAACAGTGTACACTTAGTGTAGGAGGAAGAAGATGTGTGTTATATCTGTGGTGTCTGTTCACTCAAAACCGTATACACTTACTGTAAAAGGAAGAATGTGTGAGTTTTGTCTGTGGTGTCTGTTCAATAAAAACACTGTACACTTAGTGGAGGAGGAAGAAGGTGTGAGTTATGTCCATGTTGTCTGTTCACTCAGAACAATGTAGGAGGAAGAAGGTGTGATTTATGTCTGTGCTGCTTGTTCACTCAGAATGCTGTAAACTTACTGTAAGAGAAAGAAGGTGTGAGTTATGTCTGTGTTGTCTGTTCACTCAGAACAGTGTACATTTAGTGTACAAAGAAGAAGATGTGGGTTATGCCTATGTTGTCTGTTCACTCAGAACAGTGTACCCAGTGTAGTAGACAAGATGGTGTGTTATATCTGTATTGTCTGTTCGCTCAGAACAGTGTACACTTACTGTAGGCGAAAGAAGGTGTGAGTTATATCTGTGTTACCTGTTCACTCAGAACAGTGTACACTTAGTGTAGGAGGACGAAGGTGTGAGTTATGTCTGTGTTGTATGTTCACTCATAACAGTGTACACGGTGTAGGAGGAAGAAGGTGTGAGTTATGTCTGTGTTGTCTGTTCACTCATAACAGTGTACACAGTGGAGGAGGAAGAAGTTGTGTGTTATGTCTGTGTTGCGTGTTCACTCAGAACACTGTACACTTAGTGGAGGAGGAAGAAGTCGTGAGTTATGTCTGTGTTGTGAGTTCATTCAGAACTGTGTACACATTGTAGGAGGAAAAAGGTGTGAGTTATGTCTGTGTTGTCTTTTCACACAGAGTGGTGTGCACCTAGTGAAGGAGGAAGAAGGTGTGAGTTATTTCTGTGTTGTCTGTTCACTCATAACAGTGTACACAGTGGAGGAGGAAGAAGTTGTGTGTTATGTCTGTGTTGTGTGTTCACTCAGAACACTGTACACTTAGTGGAGGAGGAAGAAGTCGTGAGTTATGTCTGTGTTGTGAGTTCATTCAGAACTGTGTACACAGTGTAGGAGGAAAAAGGTGTAAGTTATGTCTGTGTTGTCTTTTCACACAGAGTGGTGTGCACCTAGTGAATGAGGAAGAAGGTGTGAGTTATTTCTGTGTTGTCTGTTCACTCAGAACAGCGTACACAGTGTAGGAGGAAGAAGAAGTGAGTTATGTCCATGTTGTCTGTTCACTCAGAACAATGTAGGAGGAAGAAGGTGTGATTTATGTCTGTGCTGTCTGTTCACTCAGAATGGTGTAAACTTAGTGTAGGAAGAAGAAGGTGTGGGTTATGTCTGTGTTGTGTGTTCATTCAGAACAGTGTACACTTAGTGTAGAAGAAAGAAGGTTTCAGTTATGTCTGTCTTGTCTTTTCACTCAAAACACTGTACATTTAGTGAACGAGGAAGACGGTGTGAGTTGTCTGTGTTGTCTGTTCTCTCAGAACAGTGTACACTTAGTGCAGGAAGAAGAAGGTGTGAGTTATGTCTAGGTTGTTTCTTCACTCGAACACTGCAGGCAGTGTAAGAGGAAGAAGGTGCGAGTCATGTCTGTGTTGTCTGTTCACTCAGAACAGTGTACACTTAGTGTAGGAGGAAGAAGGTTTGTGCTATGTCTGTGTTGTCTATTCATTCAGAAGAGTGGACACAGTGTAGGAGGAAGAAGGTGTGAGTTATGTCTATGTTGTCTGTTCACTCAGAATGTTGTACACTTAGTGTAGGAGGAAGAAGGACTGAGTAATGTCTGTGTTGTCAGTTCACTCAGAACAATGTACACTTAGTGTAGGAGGAAAAAGGTGTGAGATATGTCTGTGTTTGGTGTTCACTCAGAACAGTGTACGTTTAGTGGAGGGGGAAGAAGTGAATTTTGTCTATGCTGTCTGTTTTCTCAGAACAGAGTACACATAGTGTAGGAGGAGGGAGGTGTGAGTTATGTCTGTGCTGTCTGTTCACTCAGGACACAGCACACAATGTAGGAGGAAGAAGGTGTGAGTTATGTCTGTGTAGTCTGTTTACTCAGAACGCTGTACACTTAGTGTAGGAAGAAGAAGCTGTGAGTTATGTCTGTGTTGTCTGTTCATTCTAAACAATGTGAACTTAGTGTAGGAGGAAGAAGGTGTGATTTATGTCTGTGCTGTCTGTTCATTCAGAATGGTGTAAACATATTGTAGGAAGAAAAAGGTGTGAGTTATGTCTGTGTTTCTGTTCACTCAGAACAGTGTACACTTAGTGTAGGATGAAGAAGGTGTGAGTTATATCCGTGTTGTCTGTTCACTCAGGAGTGTACACAGTGTAGGAGGAAGAAGGGGCGAGTTATGTCTGTGTTTTCTGTTCACTCAGAACACTGTGGTGTGGGTTATGTTTCTGTTGTCTGTTTATTCAAAACAGTGTACACTTAGTGTAGGAGGAAGAAGGTTTCAGTTATGTCTGTGTTGTCTGTTCACTCAGAGCACTGTATATTTAGTGTACAAGGGGAAAGCTGTGAGTTATGTCTGTGTTGTTGTTTCACTCAGAACAGTGTACACTTAGTGTAGGAGGAAGAAGGTGTGATTTATGTCTGTGCTGTCTGTTCACTCAGAATGGTGTAAACAGTGTAGGAGGAAGAACGTGTGAGTTATATCTGTGTTGTCTGTTCACTCCAATCAGTGTACACTTAGTGCAGGAGGAAGAAGATGTGGGTTATGTCTGTGTTGTCTTTTCACTCAAAACAGTGTACACGTAGTATAAGAGGAAGAAGGTGTGAATTATATCTGTGTTGTCTGTTGACTCACAACAGTGTACACTTAGTGTAGGAGGAAAAAGGTGTGAGTTATATCCATGTTGTCTGTTCGCTCAGGAGTGTACACAGTGTAGGAGGAAGACGGGGTGAGTTATGTCTGTGTTTTCTGTTCACTCAGAACACTGTGCACTTAGTGTAGGAGGAAGAAGGTATGAGTTATGTCTGTGTTGTCAGTTCACGCAGAATAATGTATGCAGTGTAGGAAGAAGAAGGATGCAGTAATGTCTGTGTTGTCTGTTCACTCAGAGCAGTGTACACTTAGTGTAGGAGGAAGAAGGTGTGAGTTATGTCTCTGTTGTCTGTTAACTCAGAATGGTGTACACCGTGTAGGAGGAAGAATTGTGAGTTAATTCAGTGTTGTCTTTTCAGTCAGAGCAGTGCACACAGTGCAGGAGGAAGAAGGTATGAGTTCTTTCTTTGTTCACTCAGAACAGTGTAGACAATGTAGGATGAATAAGGTGTGAGTTATGTCTGTGTTGTCTGTTCACTCAGAGCGGTATACACTTAATGTAGGAGGAAGAAGTTGTGGGTTATGTCTGTGTTGTCTGTTCACTCAGAACAGTGTACACTTACTGTAGGATGAAGACGTTTTCAGTTATGTCTGTCTTGTCTGTTCACTCAGAACACTGTACATTTAGTGCATGAAGAAGAAGGTGTGAGTTATGTCTGTGTTGTCTTTTCACTCAGAACAGTGTGCACAGTGTGGGAAGAAGAAGGTGTGAGTTATGTCTGTGTTGTTTGTTCACTCAAAACACTGTAAACTTACTGTAAGAGGAAGAAGGTGAGAGTTATGTCTGTGTTGTCTGTTCACTCAGAATAGAATACACAGTGTGGGAAGAAGAAGGTGTGGGTTTTGTCTGTGTTGTCCGTTCACTCAGAACATTGTACAAAGTTTAGGAGGAAGATGGTGTGTTATATCTGTGTCGTCTGTTCGCTCAGAACAGTGTACACGTACTGTAGGAGAAAGAAGGTGTGAGTTATGTTTGTGTTGCTTGTTCACTTAGAACACAGTACATTAAGTGTAGGAGGAAGAAGGTGTGAGTTATGTCTGTCTTGTCTGTTCACTCATAACAGTGTACACAGTGTAGGAGGAAGAAGGTGTGAGTTATGTCTGTGTTGCCTCTTCATTTAGAATACTGTACACTTAGTGGAGGAGGAGGAAGAAGACGTGAGTTACGTCTTTGTTGTGCGTTCACTCAGAACGGTGTACACTTAGTGTAGAAGGAAAAAGGTGTGAGTTATGTCTGTGTTGTCTGTGCACTCAGAGCAGTATACAATTAATGTAGGAGGAAGAAGGTTTGGGTTATGTCTGTTTTTGTTCACTCAGAATAGTGTACACTTACTGTAGGAAGAAGGTGTGCGTTATGTCTGTGTTGTCTGTTCACTCAGAACAGTGTTGGAGGAAGAAGGTGTGATTTATGTCTGTGCTGTCTGTTCACTCAGAATGGTGTAAACTTAGTGTAGGAAGAAGAAGGTGAGGGATATGTCTGTGTAGTCTGTTCATTCAGAACAGTGTACATCTAGTGTAGAAGGAAGAAGGTTTCATTTATGACTGTGTTTCTCGCTGTTTTTTAGGGGGAAAAGTGTGAGAGTTGGTTGTCTGTTCCTAAACGAAGTTATTAGGGGAAAAGGGGAGTTTGCCTTTT